>NC_045455.1:8652220-8952220 GCF_002776525.5 Piliocolobus tephrosceles | reverse complement strand
AGTAAAATTTCTTTTAAAATTGGATTCTATCCTCTCAAATTCTGATGCAATTTATCAACTAATTTTATATAATATTCTAAATCCTTTATTGTAATTTAAATTATGCTCATAGCATCTTCACCACGAGTAGATTCTATCTAAAGAAAGCACATTCTTTGTTCATTTGTAAGAAGCAACTCCTCATCATGTTCTATCATGGGATTGTAGCAATTGAGTCATATGTTCAGGTTACACTTTTGATTTTAAATACTCTGCCATTTACACCGCATTTGCAGTTACTTTGTCTAGTGAAGTCCTGCACTTCTCCAAGTCATCCATGAGAGTTGCAGTCAACTTCTTTCAAACTCCGGTTAATGTTGATATTTTGACCTCCCATGAATCACAAAAGTTATTAATGGCATCTGGGATGATGAATCCTTTACAGGTGATTTTTCAATTTACTTTGCCAACCTCCATCAGAAAACTCACTATCAATGGCAGTTATAGCCTTATGAAATATAGTTCTTAAATAATAATATCTGATATTTGAAACTACTCCTTGATCCACAGAGTTCAGAGTGGATGCTGTGTTAGCAAGCATGAAAACAGCATCCATCTCCTTGTACATCTCCATTACAGATCTCTTGAGTTACCAGGTACATTGCTAAATTAGTAGTAATATTTGAAAGAATTTTCTTTTTCTTAGCAGTAGGTCTCAACAGTGGGTTTAAAATATCAGTTAACTATGTTGTAAACAAATGTGTTGTTTTCCGGTCTCTGTTGTTCCATTTCTAGAGCACAGGCAGAGTAGATTTAGCAAAATTCTCAAAAGCCCTAGGATTTTCAGGGAGGTACATGAACACTGGCCTCAAATGAAAGTCACAGCTGCATTAACCCCTAACAAGAGAGTCAACCTATTGTCTGAAGCTTTGAAGCCAGGCATGGTGATCTCGTCTCTAGCTATGAATGTCCTAGATAGCATCTTCTTTCAAAAAAGGCAGCTTTGTGCACATCACAAATCTGTTGTTTAGTGTAACCACCTTTCTCATTTATCTTAGCTAGATCTTCCAGGTAACTTGCTACAGTTTTTCCATCAGCACTTGCTGTTTCACTTTGCACTTTTATGTTATGGAAATGGCTTTATTCCTTAGGATACCTGCCCCTGCTAAGCCTCAAACCTTTCTTCTGCAGGTTGCTCACCTCTCTCAGCCTTCATAGAATTAAAGAGATTTAGAAACTTGCTCTGGATTAGGCTTTGGCTTAAGGGGTTGTTGTCATTGGTTTGATCTTCTATTCAAACCATTCAAACTTTCTCCCTATCAGCAATAAGGCTGTTGTGCTTTCTGATCATTCATGTGTACACTGGAGTTGCACTTTTAACTTTCTTCAAGAATTTTTCTTTTGCATTCATGACTTGGCTAACTTTTTGGTGCAAGAAGCCTTGCTTTCAGCCTATCTCAGCTTTTGACATACCTTCCTCTCTAAACTTATTTCTAGCCTTTGATTTAACCTAAGAGACATGTGACTCTTCCTTTCGCTTGAACACTTAGAGGCCATTGCAAGTTTATTAATTGACCTAATTTCAATATTGTTGTGAATGAGGCCTGAAGGGAGGGAGAGATGACTGAGGAACAGCTAGTTGGTGGAACAGTTAGGACATATATAACACTTATTGTTTAAGTTTTCCATCTTATATGAGTGTGATTTGTGGTGCCTTAAACAATTACAATAGTTACAGAAAAGACCACTGGTCAGAGATCACCAAACAGATATAGTCACTTAAAAACTTTTAAATTTTACGCAGAGACATGAAGTAAGCACATGTTGTTGGAAAAATGGTGCCAACAGACTAACTTAATACAGAGTTGTCAGTAACCTTCAATTCGTAAAGAATACAGTATCTGCAAAGTCCCCAAAAATTAGGTCTGCCTACATTACTGAGTGCTAAGAAGAAATGAACTATCATGGCATGAAGGGACATGAGGAATTCTTGGGTGCGTATTACTAAGTGAAAGAAGCCAATCTGAAAAGTGCACAAAAGGTATAATTCCAACCGCATGACATTCTGGGAAAGTCAAAACTGAAAACAGTGAAGGGATTGGTGGTTTCCAGGAGTTTGTGGGATGTGAGGTGTGAATTAGTGGGACACACAGAATGTTCAGGGCTGCAAAACTTCTCTGTATGATATTCGAAGGGTGGCTACATGTCATTATACATTTGTCCAAACCCACAGTTTGTTCATCATTAAGAGTTAACCCTTACGGAAATCTTGGACGTTGGGTGATGACGATGTACCAGTGTAGACTCGTTGGGACCCATGTAGCACTCTGATGTGGGATGTTGATAGTGGGGGAGGCTCTGGAGGTGTGTGGTCAGAGGTTGTAAGGGAAACCCCTGTACTTTCTGCCCGTTTTTTTTTTTTTTTTTTAAGATGGAGTCTCACTCTGTCACCCAGGCTGGAGTGCAATGGCATGGTCTTGGCTCACTGCAACTTCCTTCTCCTGGGCTCAAGCAATTCTCCTGCCTTAGCCTCCCTAGTAGCTGGGACTACAGGCACGTGCCACCACACCTGGCTAATTTTTGTATTTTTTCTTTTAGAAGAGACGGGGTTTCACTATGTTGGCCAGGCTAGTCTTGAACTCCTGACCTCATGATCCGCCCACCTAGGCCTCCCAAAGTGCGGGATTACAGGTGTGAGCCACCACGTCCAGCCCTTTCTGCCCAAGATTTTATGAACATGAAACTGCTTAAAAAATAAAGTCTATTAAAAATGTTGAAAGTGTCCTACATAATCAAAGTTCAATGAGCACAAGTAGGAAATTACCATTGCTGCATTATTGACATTGAAAAACCAACATGTCATCTGCAGATTCCAATCTAATTTGGCCTGTTGTCCAAATAGTGCCCCTTATTTGTCCAGGATCCACTCCAGAATTGCACATTGCATTCAGTTATTATGTGGCATTAGTATCTTTAGTTCCTTTCAGTTGGAAAGAGATCTTCCCATGCCTGATGGCTGATCAGCCCTGGTTACATAACCCCAGCCCCTCACTCACCCACGATTGGCTCTGATCAAGGTTGAGGGAAAGGGGGAAGAGAAAAGAAGCAAGGTGAAAATGAAAACTTTAGTTTTTAAAATTATTTTTATGTGTCTCATATCCTCAAAATATCTCTATAGGTAGAAAAAGCATATACTCTATCCACACTTACAAGACAGAAAAAGAATGCTTAGAAATTTTTAACTGAGAAGCTGAAGCCAAATAGAAAGAATTAAAATTAATCTTTATAGTATTAAAAGACAATTCTTGATTAAAAATAGAAAAGCAAAATGTCTTTATATTGTATCTGAGGAAGTTAAAGCATAAATTTTGAAATGAAAAAAATCTATAGGGGGAAAATGATCTAATTCAATTCAACATACACAGCCTTTCTGATTGCAATCTACGCACATATGTATATATATACATAAACACACACACAAATACTAATACTTATATGCATGCAAAATACATCTCTCTATATAGCCATCCATACATACATATGTGCATGTAACTATATATATACATAACAAATTCTGAATGTCGCAGAACGATTAGAGACAAAATATCATAGTCTTTTTTTTTTTTTACTAAGAGCTTATACTCATTTGAAATCTGGTCTGGCAATGTATGACATAGATTTTTACTTTTATTTTTCTTATAAGAGGAATATACCCTAGAAACACTCTTTCTCTTTTAAGGCAGTAAAACAAAACAGAAAATTCGAATGCCATAATAATTCACTGGGAATTCTGATTTCTAAAACATACTTGTATGTGCAACTGTTATGAGGCATAGTCTTTTCTTATATTATCTTGTTTTTATGAAATGTACTGCTAAAGCAGTATTGGATATGTTTATAGAAAAATACTTCTGCATACAGACTGGTTGCCTCAAATACAATGGTAAGAAATGCATGGAAATGGGGGAAGTGAGATTGCTCCCCAAAGAAGGAACCTCTGATATTATCGCTACCTCGTTAGAGCTGAACACTTAAAGGAAAATATGATATTTACATATCCTGCACTCAGGTGCAGAGAGACTAAGAGATATTCTAATTTCCTGTTTCTGGGATACTTCTGATACATTTTACTTAGTCTTTTACATGACTCTTCCTTGAATACAAACCAAATGTGAAGAACCTATTTGTTTCATTCAAATGTATGTTGTTTTTCAAAGAAAGAAATGTTTGACCTTCATAAAACATTTTCGCCTCCTTGTTATTTTCTGTACATCAAAATCTTATGAAAATGGATGGATATTAATGATCTATGGTCAATAAAATTTGTTTTATTGAATCTCAGTACCAAGATATACACATGCATAGAAAAGAAGATTTCTGTATACTTGCAATGTCTCTCCAACATCTGTGTATGTGAATCACAGGAGATCTTATTAAAATATAGATTTGGCTTCAGTACCTCTGGGGTGGAGTCTAAGTTTCTGTATTTCCAGTAAGTTCCCAAGTGTTACATATGCTGCTCGTCTTTACATCAATTTTTTTAGTGACAAGGAAGTAGAGAACACGTAGAAATATAGCACTTCTATTTTGATTTTCACTTTATGAAGGAAAAAAATACACACCCCATTAAATTACTATTTATACTGTAAATGTATCTTCAAATATCCTGTGTAGTTTTTTTCTCTGTCTTTGCTGGATTGATTTTACTGTTTTAATATCTGAAAGTTTTTTCACACATTTTTTCTAATATATCGTTTTCTTGGCTCAAACAATACACAGTAAGTAGGAGATTAAATTGTGCTACTCTCAGGGGAATGTGAAAAACCAACATGTCCTCTGGTTTCCAGTCTGGCATGTAAGAAACCTGGAAGTCATCACTTCATCCTATTAACAATTAAAAAGCTGCACAGACTGAAAATCAATAACCTTTCCTTAGATCAGTGGAAGAAATGAGGTCACAGGGCAAACCTCAAATACAGAGAATCAAAACTCACATGAGCGAAAATCCAGCAGCTAAAACCTCCACGGAAACCCATGCCGGGATAGGAAACCTGTAACTGTAACTGATGAATTACTGGGGGCTTAGTGTGGACGAGTCTGAGAGACAAAACCCCCAAGGGGACCTGGTCATCAGAGACCGCCCCCACCCCTCCGACTTTTGTGAGTTCTACCTCCTGGAGTTCTACCAGGTTCTCACAGTGAATATCAAAGGGAAAAAAATCAATCCCATTGTGCTTCCACAGGGAGAAGAAAAAAGGAAATATCTTAAAATACACCAGAGAATTCTGTTATTATTAACAAGGTCTGTCCTTAGGACAAACTGCTTAACCAGAGTCTAACCTACTGGGAAATTATCAGAACCTAACTTGCCTTCTAGAAGGGAAATACACAATTCCAACCCTTTCTAACTTTCCTCGTGGAGGAAGAGAAGTAAATACCCAATTTTAGCCATCCAGTCCCACTTAGGGGCGAGGGAGCAGAGATCCTGAGAAGAACCAGCCAATCTCACAATCCAGGGGCACAGGCTCTGCCAAAGACTGAAATCTGATCGTGAGACTCCAGGTCACTCCCCCAACATACACACATTGTCACCATATTGCTACAGGCCTATTGATAGCAGTTCCTTTTACTAAGTACAGCGTGCCTGGTTATCAGGCAAAAATTCCAATGAATTTTTGAATGTCTGCATGTCCCCCCAAATTCGTGTACTAAAATTTGATACCCATTATGGTGATATGAAAAGGTGGGGTCTTTGGGGCATGATTAAGTCATGATGGCTGCACCTTCACAAATGGATGAGGCCCTTATAAAAGAGCTGGAGGGTATCAGCTTAGACTTTTCTGATCCTTTGCCCTTCTTTCCATTCCACCATGTGAGGACAGCCTTCATCCCCACTGGAGGATACAACTACAGGGTGCCATCTCAGAAATAGACCGCTGCCCTCACCAGTCACCAATCCTGCTGGCACCTTCACCTTGGACTTCTTAGCCTCTAACACCGTGATAAATACATTCCTATTATATATAAATTGCCCAGCATATGGTATTTTGTTATAGAAGCACAAACATATTAAGACACACTGCAGGCCAGGCGTGATGGCTCACGTCTCTAATCCCAGCATTTTGGGAAGCCGAGGCAAGTAGATTGCCTGAGCCTAGGAGTTCGAGACCGGTCTGGGCAACATGGCAAAATCCCATCCCTACAAAAAATTAGAAGTGTTAGTCAAGTATGGTGGCACATGCTTGTAGTCCCAACTATTCAAGAGGCTTAGGTGGGAGGATAGTTTGATAGTTTGAGCCTGGGAGGCAGAGGTTGCATCACTATACTCTAGCCTGGGTGCCAGAGAGAGACTCTGTCTCAAAAAACAAAACAAAACAAAACAGCAACAACAACAAAACCAGCAAGATACAAGGCACATTAAAAGGCAAAACACACAATTTGAAGACACAGAGCAAGCATCAAAACCAGACTCAGGTAAGTCAGGGATATTGAAAGTATCAAACTTGGTCATTTAAAACAGCTGTCATTAGCAAAATCAGAACTCTAATGGGTAAACATAGATAGCATGCAATTTAAGCAAAGAAGTGAAAATTCTAACATAGAACTGAAAAAAATGCTAAAGAAACACGGTCACAGAAATGAAGAATGCCTTTGATGAGCTTATTAGTAGACTGGACACAGCTGAGCAAAGAATAGATGAGCTTCCCGTATCTCCACAGAATCCTTCAAAACTGAAGCCCACTTTACAACTAATGGAACTCACAACTGTGAACATTAAATCCCGACTTTTCTTTAAAAGATTTGTATTTCTGCATCTAAATATTATTTACTTTCATTCTTATTGTGCTACTTATGTAAAAAAACAACATATTTCTGAAGCCCTTGTGAAAGGTGCGGCAGACATTATCAAGAGTGAGGGTGAAAATATGAATGTATTGCAGCAGAGAAAGTGTGTTTCCCCCCAAATACCCATACATTTGAAGATAAGTCAATAGTATTCTAATATTAGAGCTGTGAGTGGCAGAAAAATGCTTTCGGAGACAATGAAAGATCAAGGCTGATGTAGATGGATAGAAATTGCTAAAGTATTCAAATAAACAGATATTCTGGTGCACAGATACTCTCATCATGTTGCACAGAGATGGGAAGTTCCCATAAATTCTATATTTATAATTAAAATTATATCTTTTACTCATTTACTTTTAAGTCCACCACTAATTCCATTGTTTTCCAAAGTGATGGAAGCATTAGATTACTAGCAGATAGGACAACTTACGTTAAGGAACTTCTGAAGAAAATTTTGCCCTTGCAATTTCATCTGCACTTCGCCATTTTACCATCTAAGCAAAGAAAATATTGAACCAAAAATCCCAGTATCTAGAGTCCTCCTGTGTCTTCTGCTCCTAAACCATGGATAAAATGGCCCCCTGTTCTGACTTAAGTTTACTTTCTTATATGCCCAAACACACCCAAATCTTACAGATGTCTCCAGGCTTTCAGGGAGATAAGGGAAGCAGAAAATTCTCACAAGGATTCTAGGTGAATTTCTGCACAGAGAACATGGAACCCAGCATGAACACCTCAGCAGGAAAAAACGATCTCTGACAAAGAACAAGGGAAAGGAAATAAGACGCAAAGGGGATGCCTCTATATCTAGTCAAGTCTTGGGAGGAGAAGATTAAACATTTCAAGAAATAGCAAGGAAGATAAAGGATATTTCCCACTATATGATTTTCACCGTATTTTCTAACCCATAATCTGTTATACTCCTTAAATTTTTTTATAAAGGTGCATATTAAAATATTTCTAGCAAGGCTTAGACAAAATACGCAGTTAAATGTAAAGAAGGGACAGTTGTTATAAAATGTAGCTTCCCTTCCTGATCCAATGCAAATAAACAATGAAAAGTTTAATACTCTCAATACAGACATTTGTATCAAGAAATTAAATGACATAAAGCCACCAAATTGCAAAACTATGTGCTAAAAAGTTATTAATTCAAATTTGCAGGCAAAACTTAAGAAAATACAAAAGAAATAGATGAAAACAACATAAACGTGATATAAAACCAAACTACCAAAACACAACAGCAAGATCTCATTTTTTTAAATTTAGTTGAATAATATAATCTTTTAATGAAGTTAGAAATTAATAAAGCACTGTAATTCTAAAGCTAGCGATGGTAAAGTGTTGACATTGCAGGGAAAACTAAATAGAATGTAGAAGCTAGACAACCTAGTAAAGTTCACAGGCTTCAGTTTTGCATTTAGCAGCTGTATTGCAGAGGCTTCCCACCATTCCTGTGTCATCAGCCTGGAAATAACTAACTAACCTTAGAAACAAAAGCCTACTCACAGAACGTGTCTGCCTCTGAAAGTCATTGCTATTTTACTGCACATTTCTTAGGTGCAATATCCAGAGCATTGTAACTTTTTCATTGTGCTTTAGATATTAGTCTACCTGTGGATGAAGAAAGCTCAGGTAAATATAATGGAAGATTACAACTTTGCACATTGATAATGAGGATGTTTGCCAGATATAAAAATGTTACGGATACAGCTTAGCAAATAAAAGAAAATATATAAGGACTTTAAGTTTGAATATATTTATACTTAAAATATATTTCCAAGATGGAATGAACTCCCAAGAGGGACAAATTAGTATTAGAAAATAAGTAAACTCTTTGAAAAATAATTTTGGGTGTCAACTCATTTCATAAGAAATATAAAATAATTACAAAATAATCCCTAAGTTAACATTAATGTGACTAGACTGTAAGTAGTTTGAAAAATGTAGCTCAATTTTAGGCATTCTTTCTTAATCATTGTTAAGCCAAACAGAAGCAGTATCAAAATCACACTCTTCTTAACATACTAAATATGTATTAAAAAGCACATAAGATCTGCCCCCAAAAATAAGATAAAATAAGTCATTGAAAGAATTGTGAGTGAAATCTGTCATTTACCTAGACTTCCAAACTAGAAAACACTTAGGCAGTAACAGAAACAGAAGTAGTTGTTTTTTTGCTTCCCATGGAAATAATTTCCTCAGGCTATAAAATTGCAAATTGCTTTGAATTGCCTTTTATACTCAGTAGGAATAATGGAAATGATATTGCCTGAACTGTGTTTTCATTCACAAAACATGCCCTTAATACTAATACTTTTGTACTTTGATGGAATTTAGGTCCCAAGGATTCATGATCATTAAACATTTATTCATCTTGAAAGAATCTGCAAAATAGGCCGGTAACAGATACCATGTTAACTTAAAAAATAGAAGGAGAAAACAAACCCTAAGAAACAACGAAAATCAAGTACGCTCATTTTTATGTTGATTTGATGACACAAGTATTTTTCTTATTTAAGATAGTAGCTGTGATTTCTGAGAGGGTTTACCACTCAGTATTTGATAAGTCACACAATAATACAGTGGCAGAATGGGATGATCAGAGACTCAGATAATGGCAAAAAGAGCAAAAAGGTGGAGAATAGGATCATAGTTTAACTGGTAAAATATATGAAACTTTATGATGTATTGGCAGAGTCAGGTAAGGGACAAGAATGTACGCAGAAGTAATTTGAGTATATTTCTTCATCTTCAGCATTCTTAAACCACCTACCTTCCTAACTAGGATGGGTTTATGAAAAGCAGTGTTAAAATTATTTTCATGAATTTTGGTACCCTCTCCCCTCTAATCCCCACATGACGGAAACCTCGGTCACTGCATGTGGGTTTAGTCATTCCTGTACCAATTAAGAGACAGTGTAATGAAGCCCATGTTAGTGATTTATGCAGCTTGGACCATCTATAAAATTGTGGTTCATTTCTAAGTATCCCATAAATAGAATGCCTCTAGGAATTGAATTTCATGCTTGCTTTTATACGGCAGAAATGCAAATTTGATAACCTTATCTCTAAACTACTTTAGCTTATTCTTAGGAATCTTGATTCCAATTGTAGCCAAATACAAAGGACTACATATATTTTCAAACCTCCCTGAAGGTGCATCTTTTTATGAGATGAGATTTCTACACATTTTGATTTTAAAAAGTCCTTAGTAAATGAAGGTATATACCATGTTCATGAACTGGAAGACCTAATACTATAAAGATGTGCATTCTCCCCCAATAGATCCCTAGATTCTATGCAATTTTAATAAAAGTGTGAATAGAAATTTTGTTTCGGGTAGAACTCAACAAACCAACTCTAAAATTTGTGAATAGATTCCAAGACAATCTTTAGAAAGAACAAAATAAGAGGACTTTCCATAACAGATGCTATGACTTATTCTAAAGCAATAGAGATGAGGAAAGTGTGGTATTACCACTCAATAATATGTTTATTAAAGAGAGAACCTGACGGAGAGCACCAGCACAGACATAACATGTAGAAACTTGATTTAGAAAAAGGTTTGATGCTGAGGGTCCGTGGAGAAAAAAAAAAAAAAAGGTATTTTTAATCAATAAATCTGGGAATACTTAGTATGCATGTTTTTATAAAAGAATATTTTTCTTACTATATCCAAAAATAAATTCTAGATAAATAAATTTGGAAGAAAAAACAGCCGGGCGCAGTGGGTCACGCCTGTAATCCCAGCACTTTGGGAGACTGAGGCATGTGGATCATGAGGTCAGGAGGTCAACACCATCCGGGCTAACACGGTGAAATCCCGTCTCTACCGAAAATATAAAAAAAACATTAGCCGGGAGTGGTGGTGGGCACCTGTAGTCCTAGCCACTCGGGAGGCTGAGGCAGGAGAATGGCGTGAACCCAGGACGTGGAGCTTGCAGTGAGCCGAGATCACGCCACTGCACTCCAGCCTGGGCGACAGAGCAAGACCCCGTCTAAAAAATAAATAAATAAAAATACATTTTTAAGAAAGTCATTTAGGAAAATATCTCAAGTTAAGGAAAATTCTTTTCAACAGGATACAGAAAGATCTACCCATAAAATAAATTAATAAAATGTTTTATTACATTGAGATTGAGAGTCTCTGTTCATCTAAAACCACCACAGTAGTTGTTCAAAATAATGTATATAGAGTAGGAGAAAGCCTTTACCATACAAATAAACAAAAAAGCATTTATAAATTTCTAAATAAAAACAAACAACATACACAAAAATCTCTATACATCAATAAGAAAAAGTCTGATAACCAATAAAAATGAGGAAGTGACTATAAAACAGGCATAGCATAATACAATGATTCCAAATGATCTCTAAACATATGACAAAATGAACTACTTACTTCATTAGTTATCAGGAAAATGCAAATTAAAACCAAAGAGAGCTACTACCACCACTCACCCACCAGAACTGTTAAAATATAAAAAGAAACAGACGAGGGTAGGGCAAGATGGCCAAGTAGAACACTTCAGTCATCGTCCCACTGGCGGGAACACCAAATTGAATTACTGCCCACACAAAATAGCACCTTTATAAGAACCATAAATGAGGTGAGTGATCAGAGTACCTTGTTATAATATTATTTATTTATTTATTTATTTATTTTTTGACAGCTTCTGAAGACAAAGCTTTTATTTTCTATTTTTAGGTGAAATTGAACACATTTTCAGTCAAACTCTTTACTTATAACAATATTTGCAATACTGAAAGTTTGATAACAGATTCATAATAATGGAAAGCAAAGCATACTGTTGGTTTTATTTTTGGAATGCTATATGAAACACATAACCTCCTACTGAAGATTTATAATAACAATTCTATGGTATTCCATAAGGGAATATAATTTACATAAAATACAAGTTAATTTTATCTCAGTGATTGTGCAAAGGTTAACAAGTATCCAAAGTAAAATAAGAATCTGTTTCTAGATTAGAAATATCAACTATATAATTCTTTACTTGTAAAATATTATAGACATGATTAGTATTGTAATAATAAAAAAAAGTATCAAATATTTTACATATATTCTGTCATCTGCCCTTAACCAGATTTTTTTAAATTTTATTTTATTATTATTATAAGTTCTAGGGTACATGTGCATAACGTGCAGGTTTGTTACATATGTATACTTGTGCCATGTATAATATTATATCAAGAAAAGAAGCACTGAAGAGGAAGGGAGTACAGTCTTAAATTGCTGACGTCACCCTTTCGCCATTCCCAGGCAAGGGCTGCGTGGTGCAGAGAGAGAATTTGTGCCCTTGGGGGAGAGAAAGCACAGCGATTGTGAGACTTCGCTGTGGAGCTCAGCACTGCCCCCATCACATTGCAAAGCAGCACACAGCAGACCTCAGCTGGTGCTCATCGAGGCAGCATTTAGACCAGCCCTAGCTGAAGGGGAATTTTCCATCTCAGTGGTCAGGAGTTGAGTCCTGGTAAGCCCTGCCATCACGGGCTAAAGTGCTGTGGGGTTCTAAATAAACGCTAACGCAGTCTAGGCCATAAAGAATGCGATTTCTGGGCAAGTCCTTGTGCTGTGCTGAGTTTGGAGCCATTGGATTTGTAATGCACGTGACCCAGTGAGGCACCAACCAGTGTTGCCAAGGGAGTGCTTGCAGCACCCCTCCCCCCAACCCCAGGCCACGCAGCTGTCAGCTCTTCCCTCCACTTGAGGAGAGGTCAGGGAAGGGTAAAGAGGATTTTGTTTCGCGATGTGAATACCAGCTCAGCCCCAGTAGGAAAAGGCACCGGGTGGAGTACTCATTCTAGACCCTAGCTCCCAGACGACATTTTAATCACACTGGGTCAAAAGGAACCCCACTGCCCTGATGGGAAGGATCCAGTCCTGGAAAGATTTGTTCTTTCCTAACTAAAGAGCCCTTGGGCCATGAATAATTAGTAGTGGTGTCCGGGAAGTACTTGCCGCAGGCGTTGGGTGAGACTCCGAGCCCTGCTGACTTCAGACTCGGCACATACCCAGATATGATGGCTACAGAGACTGACTCCTGATTGATGAGAGGTAAGAGGAAAGAGGACTTGTCTTACAGCTGGGGACCAGTGCCTCCACAGGGGGGTACAGCACCAAGCGGCTGTTTGGGTCCCTGCTTCCAGGCCTTGGCTTCTGGACAGGTATTTCTGAACCTGCTCTGGACAAGAGGGGAGCACACTTCTCTTGAAAAAAAGAGACTCAGGCCTGGAAACATTCACTACAAACCAGCTGAAGAGTGAACCTTGAGTCAGCCACAGATCTTGAGTGAACACGGGCAGTAACCAGGCAGTACTTGCCATGGGCCTCAGGTAGTAGTAGCCACAGGGAGAGACTCCTATTATTTTTATTTATTTGCTTGTTAATTATTTTCAGACAGGTCTTTCTCCGTCACTCAGGCAAGAGTGCAATGGTAGGATCATGGCTCACTGCAGCCTCGATATCCTGGGCTCAAGCAATCCTCCCACCTCAGCTTCCCATGTAGCTGTGGGTATAAGTCACCATGCTCCGCTAATTTCTTTTCTTTCTGGGTTATTATTATTATTTTTGTTTTTGTCTTTGTTTTTGGATTCAAGCAATTCCCCTGCCTTGGCGTCCCAAAGTGCTGGAATTACAGGTGTAAGCCACTGCACCTGGCTTAAGACTCCTGGTCTTGAGGGAAGGGGAGGGAAGAGTGAGGAAGACTGTCTTGCAGCTTGGGTACCAGATCAGCCATGGTAGAGTAGAACACCAGATAGATTCCTCCCAGACAGCATCTTTGGGTCTGAATGGGGCCAGGGGGAGCTTGCCACCATAAAGTGAAGGACACAAGCCTGGCTGAGTTTATCATCTGGTAATATTAGAGGCCATGGGCCCTGAGTGAACATAGGCAGTAGCCAGGCAGTGGTCACTGCAGGCCTTGGGAGAGACCCAGTGCTGTGTGAGAGAGAGATGACCTTTTAGATATAGAATTCAAAACAGCTGTTTTCAGTAAGCTACATGAAATTCAAAATTACACAAAGAAGGAATTCAGGATTCTATCAGACAATTTTTTTTTAAAGATTGGAATAACTATTAGGTTGTTGCAAATGTAATTGCAGTTTTGGACTGTGAATTTTAAATTATTATAACTAGACTGAAACACATCTTTATTAATCAAAATAGGAACCATTACAATCAACATTTTTTGCCAACAAGAAATAAGTTTGTTTATTTCTGTAGTGTAAAAATCTGTGCTTCGGGACTTGACAAAGTCTTGGAAAGCATTTTCTGCATCCTGCTGGTTATGAAAGTGTTCCCTGAAAAAAGCTGTCAAGATGCTCGAAGACGTGGTAGTCGGTTGGCGAGAAGTCAGGTGAATATGGCAGTTGAGGCAAAACCTTGTAGCTCAATTTGTTCAACGTTTGAAGCATTGGCTGAATGACGTGCCGTCAGGCATTGCTGTGAAGAATTAGGCCCCTCCTGTTGACCGATGTCGGCTGCAGGTGTTGCAGTTTTGGGTGCATCTTACTGAATTGCTGAGCATACTTCTCAGGTGTAATGATTTTGCTGGGATTCAAAAAGCTGTAATGGATCAGACAGACCATCAAACAGTGACTGTGACCTTTCTTTTGGGCAAGTTTGACTTTGGGAAATGCTTTGGAGCTTCTTATAGGTCCAACCACTGAGCTGGCTATTGCCAGTTGCAGAGTAAGATAGTTTTCACTGGAAATTGATAGCAAAAAGGAGAAGACCATTAGCAAGAGAAGTTCACTAGGAAGTGTAAAGCTTAAAGGAAAGGGTTCTTAGTAATTGGTGTTAAGTGCATTGTTCATAGTAGGACCCTCAAAATGAGGATATACTAAATTTAATAAATATATGAAAAAATGAAGAAATATATAGTGATTGACAAATAACGGGAAGGAGAAGAAATGCTCTCAAGTTAACAAAATAGTATAAATTAATACATTTAGTAAAAATTAACAAAAGCATTAGTCTTTTCTGAGTAAATGTTCAAAAAAACAGAAAATACTAAATTATAGTCATCAACATAACATATCTGATTGGAGAGTATTCCCATGTAACCTAAAATCCTTGGCTTCAAATGCAACACTTCACCCTTCTTTGGACAAAAATATGTAAAATATAAAAACATAAAACCCAATCAAGGGTATATGGTGCAAGCTTTAAAAAAATATTTCACCATGTTGGTAGTTGCCCCATGCCCCACCCTTTTGTTTGGATCCTGAGTGTTTTTATACCTTGCTGCAATGTACTATAGAAAGGAAATAAAGATTCCTGTTGCCCCACTATAAGAAAATCTCAGGGCAGTCACTTTAAAGGAAAAGTCTACGTGCAAGTTAGTTAGCAATCTAGAATTCTCTTATAACTGTCTCATTTGTGGCTCTCTTGAAAAATGTTTGGGTACCCTTAGAATTTGCATGCCTTAATGCACAGGCCACTGCTCTAGGCCATTGCATTGACTCTGTGGTTTCAAAGTAGCACTGTTTTAGATATTTCAAATTGAACCATCAAAAAAATAATAATTATTAAACATCTACCATGTACCAGTCACTATTCTAGGAATTTAAAAGTAAAAGCACATCAAGTACTAATTACAACACTACCTCATATAGATATCTATATTTTAAATCAAGAGGTTATTTCTGATTCCAGGCATAGATTTCCATTGCTTTTGTTGAACTGAAAGTGCCTTTATTTCTCACTCACTCACTCCCCCAAATCATATTTTAATCTAGTGTACATAATCTTGACTGTGTTTTCTCCCCAGCATTTGGAAATTATTGTAACATTATTTTCAGACTTCTGTTTGCAAACTATTTTTCTCTTTGCAAAGCCCGCAAATAATTACTCTCTTTTGTAAATAATCCAATTTTTCTTCCCGAATGTTGTGATTTTCTCTGTTTTTTATTCTGTAGCTTCACTATGAAAGTATGAATTGTTACATTTTAAAATTACTATTTTATTAAGTTTTAAAATTACTGTTTTGCTGTCATGTTTTTCCAGCTAAGAATTTATTTTTTCAGTGCTGGAAAAATTTTCATCCAGTATCTTGGAATTTTGCCTCTTTTTTGCTGCTCTGTCTCTTCACACATTAGTCATATTATCAAAAGGTTGTTAGTCATGACCTTTCCATTTTATCTTCTATGAGCTCTTCATTGCTCTTTCAGATTTTATATATGTATCATATTTTTATTGTGTGCCACATGGAGGTGATTTTCTCCAATTCATATGTTATTTGGTTAATTTTTACTCTGCTGGCTGGGCGCGGTGGCTCAAGCCTGTAATCCCAGCACTTTGGGAGGCCGAGACGGGCGGATCACGAGGTCAGGAGATCGAGACCATCCTGGCTAACACGGTGAAACCCAGTCTCTACTAAAAATTACAAAAAAAAAAAAAAAAAAAAAAATCTAGCCGGGCAAGGTGGCGGGCACCTGTAGTCCCAGCTACTCGGGAGGCTGAGGCAGGAGAATGGCGGGAACCCGGGAGGCGGAGCTTGCAGTGAGCTGAGATCCGGCCACTGCACCCCAGCCTCGGTGACAGAGCAAGACTCCATCTCAAAAAAAAAAAAAAAAAAAAAAAAAAAATTTCACTCTGCACATCTACAGATGCATTCTTATAATATAAATAAAAAACTCTATTACATATAAGAATATGTTAAGTAAGTTATACTTTATCTTTTAAAAAACCTCCATTTTATAGTTTTTATAAAAATCCCTAATAATTATATACATTTCAAATTTCCATAAGGTAAGTAATTATGATGTATGTGCAAACTGACTTTCATTTATATTTTAATGTTCGAAAAATAAAGAAGCATATTATCGACATGTGTTTAATAACCACTTGAAAATGTAGAGCTTAAATAAAGTATCGGGTATTTTGTAATATCTGTCTAATCTAAATAAAAGTTATGCTACAGGTAGAGGAAAATAATTATACCAAGTAAAAGGGAAACATTAATAATATTTAGATGCCAACTTCAGTAGCTCAGGCCCATAATCCCAGTGCTTTGGGGGGCCATGGCAGGAGGACTGCTTGTGACCAGGAGTTTGAGGCTGCAGTGGGCTATGATCATGCCACTGTACTCCAGCCTGGGCAACAAAGTGAGACCCTGTCTCTAAACATATATATAGATAGAATTGTTTTTTACAGAATATATATATTTTTCAGAGCCCTCTCTCTCTCTCTCTCTCTCTATATATATATATACACACACACACACACGTACATATCTATAATATATACCAGATATATATCAATTATATATCCTTATATATACTGGATGTATTTATCCCTTATATATACTTACATATACTAGATATATATGTGTGTGTATATATATGTGTGTGTATATATGTGTGTGTATACACACACACACACACATATATATAAAAATATATATATAGAGAGAGAGAGAAGGGAGAGAGCTCTGAACTGAATTTTAAATTGAAAGTCTTCCCCAGGTCATAAACAGGCAAATGTGTACTTCTCAAATGCATGAGTAATGAAGTAAAATACAATGAAAGAAATAAGCTCATCCAACAAATTCATGCAGGATGAGACATTTCTGTAACAAAATTGTGTAAATTATAATTTTATATTTTACTCATCAAATATATTTCCCATTTACTATAAAATACACTAATTTCAATAATGTTTTTGAGAAACTAATATGCAGAATTCTATGATTGAACTTTGGTATTGAATATAAATATGCTTTATTATAGTTTCTTCAATTAACACAGAAAAATGAAACAATTCAATAATACATCATATTTCTAAATAAAATTTTATATGGAAATTTGAAGACAGTAAGGACCTCAACAACAACAAAAAATTTATTTATAAGTTAATAATATGTGCCAGGTTCTAAAATGCTATGTTTGTTAAAGATCAGAAATAGTCTTGGTCTTCTGGAAATTTTTAACTTACTAGGGAGACAGAGTAGACAAATGACCATATAATTACAGATAAAATTTTAAACATGACAAATGCTAGAAGAGAGAGGATGAATATTAGGGGATAGTGGGCAGGACTCTGGAAGGTTAAAAACAGATTCTTAAATGGTGTTGAGTTGAGATCTATGGGATAGGTGTGAATATTCAGAGCAACAGCAAGGATAATCCTCTCAGGGAAAGAATCCTGTATTTAGTGCCAATGCAGAAGAAAGCAAGGATGGTTCAAGGCAAGGAGTGGAGTTCAAGTTTGGGACAAAATGATGATGGGAATGTGAAATGGTGCTGCAGAGGCAGAAGGGGCCTGCAATACCGTGGTGTTACTGCCACAACCACCCAACCTCGAACTCAACAACAACAAGGCAGAGTTTAGAATTCAATTAGATGACCTTGGCTTTGCTTTTCTTGTTGTTTTTTTTGGAAAGGGGCTTCATGGTAAAAGTTAAATATCTTTACTAATTTGTGAGTTCAAAATTCACCAGAGTATTTCTCTATTCATGTGTATTGTATCAGCAATCAAAAAATTTATGAGAGCAAATGGTTGCAATTTATTAAGGAAATTTTCTTAAACTTTTAAGAGAGCTCAACATTGAGCACACATGGACAAAAATATGAGAATTACAGACACCATGGACTCCTAGAGGGGGTGAAGGGAGAAGGGCATGGGTTTAAGAACTACCTATGGTGCACTATGCTCACTACCTGGGTGACGGGATCTGCACCCCTAACCCTCAGCATCATGCAATATCCGCATGTAACAAACCTTCACATGTACTCCTTTTATCTGAAATAAAATTTGAAATTGAAAAAAAAGTCTCAAAGCATAGAAGCATATTAATGGAAGCAATCATACTTCTGTCACCATGGGTGTTAATATTAACAGTTGTCCCAAGTTGGTGTTATTTTGCTGTCTACCCCACTCTCCTTTTGATGTGTATAGATATTCTTCTTGCCAACCCAAGGGATGATCATTTCCTGGTCAGCAATACTTTGGGTTCATGAGCGTCATTGAATGTTGTGGAAAGGTGTCAACATAAAAAGACAGAGAGCAGAGTGTTTCAGCACTATGAGGGGTCATCTCTGTTCAGCTAATCAGTTATCAAAGTACTGAAGGGGCAACATTCTCTACCACCCCAAAATAAGAGCTGCAGAAGGAGAACCTGGGAGTAGGTAAAGCAAAGTTCTTAATTCTGTGAAGACGAGGTCATTTTTCTGGTAATGCTTCACTTTGGGTAACATTAAAAGCTCTAGAAGAATTGGCCGGGCGCAGTGGCTCACGCCTGTAATCCTAGCACTTTGGGAGTCTGAGGAGGGTGGATTGCCTGAGCTCAGGAGTTTGAGACCAGCCTGGGCAACAACGGTGATACCCCGTCTCTACTAAAATACAAAAAATTAGCTGGGCGTGGCAGCGTGTGCCTGTAGTCCCAGCTACTTGGGACGCTGAGGTAGGAGAATTGCTTGAACTTGGGAGGCAGAGGTTGCAGTGAGTTGAGATCGCGCCACTGCCCTCCAGCATGGGCAACAGAGTGAGACTACATCTGAAAAAAAAAAAAAAAAAAAAAAAAAAAAAAACTCTAGATGAATAATCTCCACACAGGTCACTCTCTGGAAGCTCCCTCATCCATTTACCCTCTTCTAATACAAGGTCCTTTTTATGGTTTCCCAGGTCTCTAGAACTTCATACATAATTCTCTACAAGTTTTCCTCCATTGTCTCTTGATACAAATACATGACTTCAGCACATATGCATGCACACGCACACCACACACACATACACACACTATTTTTCTTTGTCACCAATAGAGCTGAAAGAAACACTTTCAAGAGTCCAAATGGTTTATCAAACTACAGATGCATTTTGTTTACCTCAAGGTAATGAAATCTGGTTTTAAACAATTCTTAGAAGTGAAGGAATCTTTATTTCTGTCCAGGAAAAGATATTTTTCTTCCTTTAATTGGTTGAGTCCCTCTAATGAATCAGATAGGTGCCGGATGGGCAGATGGTGGCTGGGGAGGTAGGACACAGTGAAGTTTCCATATTGAAGCTGGTTGAATATTCACATTCGACTTCCTTTCCATAATGTATTTGCTTTTGGTAATTTATGTCTAAACAATGTTGGTGCTTGTATTTGATGGAGTGAGGATTTATTTGGCAGAAAAAGCAAGTGATTTGTCTGAAAAATAAACTTCCATGCAGAAAACAAAATTCTTGGTAAGTTAACGAGGAAAAAATCTGCTTGAAATTTTTGGCTTTAATTTAGAGCTGTATCAATCAGTATTTGATTAAGAAAGAGGAACCACTATCAGTATTTATAAATAATAGATTTATTATTGGAATTAGACTTTGCTCAGTAGTAGAAGGAGGTGGGATGGTAAAGTCAGGAAAGAGAATGTGAAGGATCAGAGAAGTTCTAACCAATCTCTGTGAAGCACTATTATATGGTGAGTGGACAAGATGAGCTTGCAGAGAAAGATGTGAAGCCAGGGCATGTGCAGCAGCTTCAATATAATCATGAAAAAGAACTGATGCCTAGATGTGTGTCAGGCTCTGCATCAGGTGGTGGCCTTGCTGTGGCTGTGGATTAGCACAGCAGGGATCAGAGAAAGAGCTGGGCATGGAGGAATGTAGAGCAATGAAAAGTTGGACTTGGCCAGCACCTCTGTGTCTCATCAAAGAAGCCCTCAGAGTATCATGATTTGCTGATTTGCTTCTACCTTCCAAACACTGAACAAACATTCATTTCTGGAATCTGCCCATATTGGGTTCTCCATTAATTTTAACACAGAACATGGGATAATTAAGAGACTCCACAGGGAATCACGTGAATTCCAGACATACTTCTCCCTCCTTCATGTTTTAGTAGCAACTTTATTTATTTATTTATTTATATTCATGAATCCAGTCACTTTGTTCAGTATAATCACCCCTTCCTATGCCTACCATCTTGGGAGTCCAAGGAGACCAAAGTGGCCAAGTGGCAGTCTAAGCTTCTAGTTTAATGGAATCATTACTCAGTTCACTAAGGGGAGGATTCTGCCCTTAGAAGCTAAGACCTCTACACTAACAAAGACCCTAATACTCATGAAAAGGAATTTTTTCTAATAAATAAGCAGGTGTAATATGAAGAAGACTTACTCATATTTTCCTTCCTTGATTACCACACCCTTACATCCTGGCTATGGGAGAAATATAAAGGATGTTCCCTTATGTCCAAAAAATGTTGTTATCCAGTTGTCACTATTATCAAGTGATCTAAAGATCAGCCCTCCATTCCACCAAGCCAGCTGCTTCAAGGTAACATGAAACATTGAGTCCAGTGAATTCCATATCCCCAAATCCATTGTCATGCTTTTTATATGCAGTAAAGTGAATTATCTGATCAGAAGCAATGCTATGGTAAATAACATGACAATGCATAATGCTGTTGTAAATCTTTGAATGGTGATTTCAGCAGGTGCATTATAAACAGGAAGACAAATCTGTATCCAGAGTGTCTACACCCATGTGAATAAAGTCTTGCTCTTTTCTTGATGAAAAGGGTCCAATGCAATCAACAAGACCAGTGCAATCAACCTGGCTGCATATTTCCTCAGAGAAGGATGTTGTAGCATAGGGTAGTCTCCAGAATTCTTTGTCACCAATTTTCCAATTGTGTTTCTTCTAAGTACATATTCGTATAAATTAATAGCCACTGCCCATGTATTGATGTAGATCTGTTTTTAAGTGATGTCGCTTTCTCTTTCTAGGCAAAACAATAGGTTCACTGCTCCAAGTAATGCCAACTAGGAGGATTTTCTTTCAGCAGTGTTTTTTAGGTCCTCCCATGAGTAGGACTATCAGGCTGAAACAGTCCTCTTCTGAGTAGTGCCCATATATCATGCAGAACCACCTGTGCACCGTGTCTGATTCTTCATTCTCAAACTCTTTACTGGGGCTACACAACTAACATTGCTAATACAACTAGCATGTGTGTGCCTTCTGGGCCTACTCACATCATATTCTTCCTGTATGAATACAGTTCACACCTAAATTGACTCTGCAATGGTGTCATTTAAAAACACAAAAACAAACGAAAGTGAGTGTTCAGACATTTTTTCTGGAGTCTTCTTGACCAGCATTTCCTTCGGTACTCTTCAGTTTAGGTTTCTCTACTATTTGATTAAATTTGCTTCGTTGAAGGACAGTCTCAAATTTTGAGTAAAAATTTTGTTCTGCCAGTGATAGACTTGCTCGTGACAAAAATGTTGTGGTCGTCATTACATTGCATCTAATAACTTCTTTTCATGGTCACTGTCTAAACCAAGTGGAAGAATGGCTTCAATTTTCTTTCTAAGAGGGAGGTCAAGTTATTAACCTAACCATTATTTCCAGAGGGTGAAATTCAGTCAACATCTGTCTTATATTTGTCTATTCACTTAGATCTGTAGAGAAAGAGAATATCAAAAATAAAATTCTCATGTTGCAGGTGGATACTCTTCAAAAAAGTTTTACCATAATCTTTCAGTTAAGAATTTTATTTTCGGCCAGGCGCAGTGGCTCAAGCCTGTAATCCCAGCACTTTGGGAGGCCGAGACGGGTGGATCACGAGGTCAGGAGATTGAGACCATCCTGGCTAACACGGTGAAACCCCGTCTCTACTAAAAAATACAAAAAACTAGCCGGGCGAGGTGGCGGGCGCCTGTAGTCCCAGCTACTCGGGAGGCTGAGGCAGGAGAATGGCATAAACCCGGGAGGCGGAGCTTGCAGTGAGCTGAGATCCCGCCACTGCACTCCCGTCTGGGCGACAGAGTGAGACTCCGTCTCAAAAAAAAAAAAAAAAAAAAGAATTTTATTTTCTCATTTTATTTTCTAATATAGTATAATTTTAAGATTTTATAACCAACCTATTACGAGTGATTGGCAAAAGTTCAGTGTGTATATTATATTTAGGATTGAATAGGTATCTTTTTATACAGATATAGAGCTATAATACAGACATAAATACATGATCCTTTGCTTATATTGATTTAACTAATATTTAAAATGATATTTATTCTTGATTATGTTTTTGTAAATGCTAAGCAAAGCTCTCTAAAATTATTAAGATGCATTAAACCTGCTTAATTTCCTATATGTAAATATAGTAAAACAAATGTCACTAGCATGTTATAATCATATAAAAGTTTATATATGGTTATATAAATAGATGCAAATATAATTGGTATGCATATGTATTCACATGTGTGCATATATGTACATATACATTTTTAATATCAACATTTAAATTAAGCATTTTCTACTTGCAAAACAATTTGTAATATATAATGTTATTTAAATATATATATTTGAAACATATATAAATACTTGAAGTGTCAGTTTCATGAATATTCTTGAAGTATAAGTGTAGTTTAGTTTTTGGCAGATAATTTTTAGAGCAATTTTAAAATTAGAGGCTGCCAAATGTCATTTATTCCTTTTTACTAGGAAAATACAAGCAATGGATAATGGAAAACTGGCTTCAATATTTAAAGTATTTAAATTATTTATTCATCAAATAGAAAAACTGGTCCATTGAATTTTATTATTTTTATTTCCTTTTAAGATGGAGATAAGAATGAATTCCGAACAGTAAAATGATAGGTGATTGAGAAAAGGCAAAGAAAAGATTAAATCATTAAATAATATGTTAGCTGAATATCTATAAATTACTCAATATCAGAAGTAGAATTGGACTAAAACTTCACACTATGTCCATATAAGTGTTTACAAAATGCCTCACTAAAAGAATAGACTTGATTTTTGAAGCATTTATTGTGCAAAGTAACTTTGTTAACAAATACAATAAATTAAGTCTAATTTTCCCCTTGAGTTTTTATCCATTTAAATCTACCAACATAATTGCTCCTAGTCCTATTATATATTTGAATATAATTTATTTCTAAAATATCTGAAAAAATATTTTAGACAAAGAATTGGGGTTTTATATGGTTGTCTGGTTGAGAATAATCACAAGTATTTACTTAAAGAACAATGCAGAAAGCTTATAGCAACTGCCTGCAGCGAGCTTATGGACCTGGAGCCTGGGGGTTTGTTAGTTTATGTCTGCGATTCTGCCAACTCACTCTGAATCTAAGGCTGACATATTAAGATGCAGACATGTCCAAGGAATATTGCGGGGATTTGATCCCTTTATGAACCTTGTGATAGATGAATGTGTGGAGATGGCGACTAGTGGGCAACAGAACAATATTGGAATGGTGGTAATACGAGGAAATAATATCATCATGTTAGAAGCCTTGGAACGAGTATAAATAATGGCTGTTCAGAGAAACCCACGTCCTCTCTCCATAGGGCCTGTTTTACTATGATGTAAAAATTAGGTCATATACATTTTCATATTAGACTTTTTGTTAAATAAACTTTTGTAATAGTCAAAAAAAAAAAAAAAGATGCGGCATACCTAGAAAAATCTAAATTTTAGATAAACAACAAATAATGTTGTATTAGTTCGTTCTCATACTGCTATAAAGAACTGCCTGAGACTGGGTAATTTGTAAAGGCAACAGGTTTCATAGTTCTGCAGCGCTAGGGAGGCGTCGGGAAACTTAACAATCGCGGTGGAAGAGAGAGCAAACAACGTCCTTCTTCACGCCGCGTGATAGAGGAGAGGGGGCAGGGAAGTGCCAAGAAAGGACGTGGTCCCTGGTGAAGGCTCCTCCCCCGGCCTGTGCCCAGGGACCTAGGTGAGGACAGTCACTCGTGCCTTCACGCCCAAATGTTGCATTTCCCAAGCCTACCCTGGCCCACCAGGCTCCCATCCTGTGCCTATGAAAACCTCAAGAACCTAGCAGGCCGGCACATAAGCGGCTGGACGTGGAGAGGAGTGGATCAGTGGAAGAAGACACAAGTGGCTGGACGTCAAGAGGTTGTCGAGGGCAGCACGCTGGCGGAAGAGCACGCTGACAGATCAGCGCACAGGCGGGCTCAAGGATGACTGGTGGAATGATGCCGTTATTGGGGGGTTGGGGAGCAGGTGTCAGAGAAGCGTCAGGTGCTTGGCTGCCTGACTCCATGGGAAGACCATCTCCCTTCTGGCTTCCCCATCTGCTGAGAGCTACTTCCACTTAATAAAACCTTGCACTCATCCTCCAAGCCCACGCGTGATCTGATTCTTCTGATACACCAAGGCAAGAACCCCTGGATACAGAAAGCCCTCTGTCCTTGCAACAAGGTAGAGGGTCTAATTAAGCTGGGAAACACAAGCTGCCTATGGACGGCTGAACTAAAAGAGCACCCTGTAACACCCACCCACCGGGGCCTCAGCTGTAAACATTCACCTGTGGACACTGCCTTGGGGTCGGAGCCCCACAGTCTGCCCATCTGCTCCCCTAGAGGTTTGAGCAGCGGGACACTGAACAAGCGAGCTGCACCGTCATCGCACACGCTGCGAGGGAGACAAAGGAACTTTTCTGTTTCAGCGGCAGGAAAGAGAAGCACCAAGCAAAGTGGGAAAAGTCCCTTATAAAACCATTAGATCGCGTGAGAACTCACTGTCATGAGAACAGCATGACGGTAACTACCCCCAGGATTCAACTACTTCCCACCAGGTGTCTCCCATGACATGTGGGGAGTATCAGAACAATTCAAGATGAGATTTGGGTGGGGACACAGCCAAACCATATTACATGTTTTACTATAAATATGCCATATGTAAGATTTGGGACATCACTGTAAAACACGATTAACTAAACATTCCATATTTTTGTTGGTTAAATCTGATCTATGAAAGCCTTATTCTTTTTTCGTTAGTCCATCGGAGATGTTCTTGAAAATAAAGACATTATAGCCTCGTCTTGTCCCGTTATTCTTAAATCATGCATGGCCAGATTCTCTGAGTATTAAAATTTACGTGGTTCCTGTTACAGAAATTATTCTAAAAGAATCATAGCCGTATCACCATAGAGTTTTCATCATATGTAACATTCAAAAGTGTGCAATTTTGGAATAGTTGTTCTTATTAGAAAGAGATACTCTTATTTGTACATGGGATTTTTTTTTTTTTCCTACAAGATATCATTATTTCCAATGTCTTTCCATTTAAACTCAATATTCAAGGAGGCAAAACAGAATTAGAGACAAGACAGAAGCAAAATGTTGTCATGGAGATGATCTATCTTTCTGAGTTGGAATCACCTGATAACCCACTCAACCAGCTCATTGACTAGATGATTAACAGCTGACAGGTTACTGATGTTTAGTAAATGCAACAAATTTGATTGGAAGTGATGAGGTAGGAGTTACTCTGTAAAACATAATGACAGAGGTTTTGTCTATAACACGTTAGACTATGTAGACTACTAACTGTGGAAATCTAATAAGCCATGTTGATTTTATTTAACCTATCCTAAGTAATTTTTAGGCTGCTTTAGGCATTATGTAGTTTCTCCAAGAATCACTGTGAAAAGTGATCACATTTTATTTTTACTGACTTTGATGGTTTTGTTCTGCATTTGTTACTTAAAATGCTGCCTAATGATAGGAAAAGATACCTTCTACAGTATAATTATCTGGGATGTCTTATATAAATGGTCTTAAAATAGATCTCTGGTGTGACAATCTTCTAATGCTCTCTTTTCAGGTTCTCATAGAACATGCTATACGGAAATTTTCTTTTTATAGTTAATTATGCTTTCATGACAAAAGCCAAAGAGATAGCTAAAAACAAGCAGAATTCCTTATGAATTCTATGAATTATGCAGAATAAGTTTCTCTCTGTTAAACTAAAATTTGTTTTAGCAAATTATACTTGTGCTAAAATATCTTTTACTTATGTCTTATTTTCTACGTATCATCTGAAATTTTCTCTGTAGCTTTCAGAAATTATCAGCTCTAATTTTTTTAGTCATGCTTATTCAGTCATCACTCAGTTTTTAACCATTACCATACAGTATCTGGCACATAATCTAGTCATTTCTGATATTAATTTCCAGAGAGGGGATGCACATAGTGTGAAGGACATCTTTTATTTTATGAACGTATATTTAAGGAGCAAACATCAAACTGTACTTAGAGTCATAATACTGGGTTTCAACCATAGCTTTCACATTTATAATCCTAAGGGATTTACTTAACCTTTCTGAGGTTCAGTTTTCTCATTCATAAAATGAAACAAAATAGATCATTCAAATATTTAATTTAAAGATTAAAATCATTTAAAATATCAACTGGAGTAACTGATAGTGCAGCAGTGATTATATCTGAGCCTCAAGTCCCCTGTGGGACAGGCTTTTTTGTGGATATCTCTCTAATTTTTCAGAAAACAAACGAAAATGAATCAAATGGAAATAATTTTTAAAAACTAAAAATTCAGCAATCACACATGGAACTGTTACTGAATGTTCTGTAATATGCCAGATTTCAGATGATTTGTATCCTTTTCTCTCTGATTGCGTGGGTGTTGAGAAGCTTGTGGACTATCCTACAGCAGAATGCCCAGCTTTGCTGAATTGAGAGGCCTGTCCAATCCGAATGATTCATTCCACTTTCTCTTTCTGGAAACATCCACCATTTTGGGGGCTGCCCATATTTTCAGCCAATTTTCTCTCTCGGTCATACACCTGGAAGACTTGATATACCTATCAGCTCAGCACAGATACAACAGCAGGTGATTTTAATATTTCTTCTACTTTAGAGCAAGTGACTTAAAAGGTAAGTCATTCCAGAATCCCACATAAGCTCTTGACTACCATAGGTCAAGCAACATAGATGTGATTTCAAGGAGTTAGAACTAAAATTGCACATTGTTTCTGGTGTTTTTCTCATTTTAATAATTTGGATATTCTCCAAGGTGACTATTCCTTGATTATACAGAATGACTAAATATTCCCAGCTTCATCAAATTTACTGTCAGTAGAAACTGATCATTGGTTTATTCTGAAATAACTCTTTCAATCATTTTACTTCTTGTTTGTTTAACTTCTGAATGTATCCTTTAATTTCAACATGCTTTCAAAGTTTTGACTTTATAACTTTTTTTTAAAAAAAAACTTTTAAAATTGATTTATGTTTCTCATAACAATATTCATCATTTTAGAGTGAAAATCTTCATGGTTTTTAGCATGTTTACCATTGTGCAACCATAACCACTAGCTATTTCTACAACATTTTAATCACCCACAAAGGAAACTCTGTATCTATTATCAGATAGCTGTAAATTTCCCCTCCACGCATACCCAGACAACCACAATCACATTCTGTATCTGTAGTTATACATATTCTGGATGTTTTGAACAAATGAAATAATACAGTAAGTGGCCTTTTGTGTCTGACTTTTATCACATAGCATAATGTTTGAAAAGTTCATTCATGTTGTAGCATGTAAGAGGGATTTAATCTTTCTGTGACTGAAAATCATTTCATTATATATCACACTTTTTACCCATTAATTATTGTTTTTAAATGTTTCTCTTGCCTGCTCACAGCTGCTCTTCAGTCTTTCTAGTGAATTTTTCATTTCAGTTACTGTAGTTTTCAACTTCACAATTCCATTTTTTATAATACCTATCTTTTTATTAATATTCTCAGTATCATGAAACATCAGTCTCATACTTTCCTTTAGTTCTTTGGACATGATTTTCTTTAGCTTGTTGAATACATTTAAAATAGCTGATTTGAAATTTTTGAGGCATGCCTTCAGTACTCAGGCAGGCAGTTTGCAACAGAGAAGATAAAGCCGTTTTGCCCCCACATGGAGCCTGATAATGTAATTAACAAGGAAAAGAGCAGAGAAAATAAAAGAAGCCAGATTCTGATGATGCCTATTGAGTCAGATAAGGCTTGATAAACCCTGTTTTTTTTTTTTTTTCAATTACACAAGCCAAAAAAGTAAACCTATTTGTGTTGTATTTTCTGATATTTGCATCCAAAACATGCCAAAATGATAAAAACCACCATACCTTTGATAGCATCTAAACAGAATACATTAATGGTGTCTTTGTTAATGTCATCAAATCTGATTCACATACTAATATGTATCCAACTGCTTTTCTCAGAAAGATCCTATTTATTCTGCTGACTACTAAAATGTCTGATAATTTTTTTTCCATTCATTTGACATAGACTTCATTTTAGTAAGTTATTCACAGAATTGATTAGGATTGGTTAGATGATGATTCATGCCATGGAAGTCCCAATGGATTCAAACCATTATTGACTGTAAAAAAACATGATTATTTCATATACTCCTAGAAAGAGATATAAATGTGGGCCATTTTCAGGGAAAAAGCCACCAATGTTAAAACGTATTTCACATTCAGAAATGTTTAAAATGATGGAGACATTCAACAATGGACTTATTCCTGGAAAATCTATCTTTTTCTTCTAGCTAATCGTATACATATTTTATTAGAGATTTTCAGAAATATAAACTGATGCTGTTTATCAGGAACAGGAGTGTTCAATTTTGACCTTGTTTGCATAATTATGACATTATATAATTCCAAGGAGAACAAGAATATATTAATATTTTTCTTGCCAACGATTTTCTTTCGTAAGATTCGTATGTCATATATAAGCAAAGTTAATAATCCAAGGCAAATTAAACATTGGCTTGGTATCAAGACTTGAGCCTTTTGTCTTGACCTAACTTCATACTTTAATAACTTAGGTGGAAAGGGGTAGAGGGCTTCTTTTGTCCAAGCTTGCATTTGTCTACAAATATAGGCCCTCCCATAAGTAACATTGTGTTCTGTTGATTTACAAGTATTCAGATTTTTGTTGTTGTTGTTCTTGTTAATAAAATTGAGGAATAGTCTTCAGTTAGTCCTTAGATTTTGATCAAGATCTGAAGTTTAGAGTACATAAACCAAAACATATGACAACTATTTGATCTAATATATGAGGAATTTTATAAGAAATATCTTTTTTCTTTTTTATTTACATGATATGTGATATTTCAATGTCCACTTTGCAACCATACATTGCATAACCATCACCTATTTAAAGTGGAACTTTAGTTCCTGAGCTGAATATATATCTTCATACATATACTCATTTGAATAAGGCCTGCACTTACAGTAGGGTCGTATGTGAGGTAACTTCTTAAGTAAAGTAGGAGCTAAGTCAGGAGATAGCTTTGACTCTTCCTAATTGTCCTTTGAAAATCTCACTAGTGATCAGTTTTATTTCACAAGAGAGGGGATTTTTTCATCATCCACTGTGACTACCAAGAGAGCCTCATCAGATGCAACTGACATATGCCTATATTTTAACTCACTGTCTTTGTGGAATTAAAAATAAATTTCCCAGGGCCCAAGCTTCTGACATTTTTCATACAATTTTTCAGTGTTCCCAGTGTATCTGTTTCTCTTCATGCCTTGTGTAGACCTTGTAATAAGAATTTGAACATCATAAATATACTGTTTTACTGAAAAGAGTACTTTGAAAGAGACTTAGAACGCTCATTTTTTATTTAGGATAATTATGTACATATTTAGAACTTTTAAAAAAATTTAAATACCCATGTACAATATTTTTAAGATGATAGCTCCTACTGCTTAATGTTGGTAAACATACAAGCCTGTCATTGACATACTGTTTTGCATGAAATATTTTCTTTCTTTTCTGCCAACATTTTATAATGATTTTTTTTTTTTTTCTGAGATACAGGAAAGATGAAGAAATGGTACAATAGGCATTGAGAAAGTCTCTATCCAGATTCAGTTTCAGTGTTTTCTAACATTTTACTTTGTCCCCCGCCAAGTCCCCCATTCCTATCTGTTTCTCTGCTTTTAAGAGTATCCCTGGAGCTTGTCTTAGCTGGGACAATTGGCACTTGCTAGGACAGAAGAGGTGGGATGTGAACAGGCAGCTGAATACCCAAGCTTCCCTATGCCTTCAGGGGAAATTCAACTTGGTTTCTCAAAGCTTGCCCAGTATGACTGTGCCTTAGTTGCCTGCAGCAGTAAGTTGACAGGTAACATAAATTGTATTAGCCTTTCTCTATTTCCTATCTTATTCTTCCTTTCTCTTACTTGTGCTTTCTGAGATCTTCTTCCATAGAAACTACATGCACCCAAGTCCTGTTTCAGGGTCTGCTTTGAGAGAGACTTCAAATTAAGATGGATTTTTTTCTTCATGTGCCCTTTAACTTATCCCTTATTCCTTTTATTTCATAAAAACAAGAAGTCCTGAGGCTACCTTAAATTGGGCAAAATAAAAAGTGAATTTCATACTCTACCACATCTGTAGATTAATATCAGTTTTTTCAATACTTGTTATGAAACTTTGACGCTTAGTTACTAGATACAATTCTGCAGCAAACTAAATATCTCTGTATGTATATAAACAAGGTGAATGTAAAACAAGCATTGGTGGCTCTTCATCATGAAGTGATAATTACTCATTTACATGCAAGTTTTCTAAGAGAGGTTCACTGAGGATCTGGTCAACAAATTTGTCAAAATGTATGCAATCAAAGGGAAACTTATTAAATTTGCCTTTGGCTAGTGGGAAAAAAGTTATTATTATTTTTTCATTACTTTTAGAAACTGTGAAAGGTAGAGAACACCAGAAAGTAAAAATCTGAAAATAATTAATACCCATACAGTCTATTTTAAGGGTAATACCATTTTAGTAAAGATTTAGGAAGAGAAGTGAAAATAAGACTTTGAAATAACACTTTGTGTGTGTGTATGAAAAAGATAATGCTATTTGTTTACTTTTTTTTCTTGGCTCACAGAAAAATTATATTCTGCAGCCTCCTGGTGGAATAATGAGGTTAAATAACTGTGTTCTAAGCATAAAAATCTACGGGAAAGTAGGTCTGTGCCTTTCTGAGCTGGTCCTCTCCCTCCGTATTGCCTGCTTGATTCTTGTAGAGGCTACAAAGGAGGATTCTAAGGTGCAGAAGGCTGTGGAGTTACTAGATTAAAGGGATTTGAATCTGTCCCAAAGCTCCACCCCACTCAGCCATTGGCCTTTATTGGAATTAGAAGTAAATGATGAGTAAAATTGTGTTGTTTAGCCACTGAGAGTTTAAGGGTATTATTATAGCAATTAGCACTCCCTGACCAATTCCATTAGGAAGCTGAAGAAGAAAAGTGTGTGATAAGAGGTGGTTTGGTAGAAGATCACTTCCTAGCTAGAAAAGGGATTTAAACAAAAACGAAAACCCAACACTTAGAAGGAAAACACTCTTGGCTATATGAATTCCAGCAGAGAAGGTGACAAATAGTTACTTATGAAAAAGTGAAGTTGCATTCCAAAGTGAAGGATGAACAACAGGATTGACATTTATACCCACACACTATTTCACACTTGGAGACTTCTGAGAATGACTTTTCAGTAGTCAATGCCTCTATGCCATTCCAAAGCATAGCACTTACCATTTATCCATTGGTTAGTATCATTGATCAGTGTTATTGAACTGTCAATGTATCTCTGTCATTATAATAAATCATTTTCCTGGAAATTGTTGCAATCAGACTTATAAGAAATAAATCAATTTTATCCTGCAGTAGCCAATTAGAAAGTATGTCAGGTACACAAATCACCTCTATAGATACAGATTTTGATTCTATATCAATGTATCTATGTTTCCATCTGTACATTTCAACATCTCAATATGTGGAATGTTGGTAGACTGCTTTCAACATAAATATCTTGTCGCTTGTGACCAACTTTTATGTTATAGGGTACAAAAAGGATCGTTAATCTGAATCTGATTAACTGGGCCATGAAATAAGGCTGACGTGAGAGTTAGAAGAGTGGGTTGAGAACTCCCCCAGAGACTCACAGTTTAAAGTCTGAAGACAAAATTAAAGTGGTTCTAGGGCTTAAAAATCCTGTAATTAACAGTGTATAACTAACCACAGTGGCTTGCAGTTTTACATTTCTAACACTTTGTTTTGAATTTTTCAGCACTATTGTGCTCTTTCATAGTTGTAATGTGATTATAGCTTTTCTTTTTTATCATCACCTATTATCCTTTCCCATGCCTTTTCTAAACATTCCAAATTAGATTTACCTATATGAGATGACACTGCCCATTAATGAATCCTCAAGTTATTTTTAAAATCTACAAGCGTCTAAATGGCATTCACCACAAATTTATTCAATTAATAATTGATTATCATTACTTAATAGGATTCCCTATAATTTATTATGTTTGTCCCAGGCAGTTACAGTTTTATTGTAGATAACTTTGGAGAGTTTTAATTACATGGCAGGTAACATATATTTTGTAGGAAGATAAATTAAAGTGATTTAGATTACTGCCTGGTGTACAATGTTACGCATGATCTAAAATGGTTTGCTAGTTCTTCCCCAGAAATGACTGGTTCTGTTTGATACGTTCCCCTGAATAACAGCACAAACAACAGGGAAATTTATCTGGATGAGAGCAAACTGCAAATAGGTATAGAGTATTGCTTGGAGAAATGTTTCTGTCTTTGTTGTGGTTTCTTAGTCACTGAATCTCTGAGGAGCAGCTGAATGTTGAAGCAAGTGAGAGAACATTAATGAAAAGGCACCCTGGCAGAATTACAGTGGGGGAAACAATCCTTTTACTTCTCATGAAACAGAGAATGATCTAGGCACCCTCCACAAATATAAACAAGAAAAGGGCCTACTTATTGATGTCTTTCCCAACTCATTGAGGAATCATGCAGTTCAGAGGCAGGGGATAATTCCTGAAGTCGATCTCCATCTGACCCACGTATGTGAGGAGGGCCTCCCCAGCTACTCGTGTCTTGGCTGTGATTTGCAGCTTCCTGTTCCTTCAGTTCCTCAGTGGAGGTGAGGGGGCCAGGCAGAGCGTGTAGCCTCTTGGAGACCAGTCAAATAAGCCGCAGGAGCTGGGGGGAGAAAGGAGGGGAGAAGCAGAGCCAGTGGGCTTGGCTGGGGGTTGGGATTTCCTTTCTGCTGTAATCAGAGGGTGGAATCTGTCACACCAAAATGGTTTAGGCTGTGAGAAACTAATGACACAGGGTGGCAAGAAATTTCTCAGCTAGGATAATTATATTTTCTCAAAAAAATCAATAGAAAACAGATACAAACAACTGGTTTCATTATTAAAAGTCTATCTTTGGGCCAGATACAATCATTTTCTTTAACTAGCAGAGAAGATTGTCATTTCCTGTAAGCAGCCTTGCAGATGGGTTCAAGAAAAATCTATCAGCCTGAAAAAAATCACATGTCCTTCCCACATCTATCAATGTCACACTAGGAGCATTTCTTAGGCTTTTCCCACACTCATCAATGCTATAATGACATTACAGTGAACTAGAGTAGCCTTAAGATATTGAGTACCAATTCAGCAATTTATGTTTTAGTTCATTTTTAATGATTCCTACCAGTTTCTTTTGTGTTGTCTTTTATTCTAGATATATCAGCGTCTTCCGATATTTTTTAAATTGTATGCTGGACCCAATTATTGCCCTGTAACAAAATTTATTTCTCAGAGACCAATTTTGCAGAAAAAAATTAATAAGATAGGCTTTCTGTTTATTATTTCTGATTCAATTGAAAATTCAAGCTAAACGTGGTTGTGGGAAAGTGTGTTTACCTAGGGTTTCCTTTCCCCTCTGCTGCCCTTCTGTTTGATCTTAGACGTGGAATTTCATCCAAAGAACTTTGGATTTAAAAATATAGATATTTAAAATAGAGACACTTGTAGTTATATTCAATTGTAAAGTTCCAGGATCATTTGGCCTAACCTATTTAATTAAATGGTCAGATACACATAAAGAAAAATAATCACTCAACACTAATCTTCAGTTCTTCTCACTAGATAATTAGCCATATATTATAAATTATCAATTACAAGATAATTAACAAGGGGTTCTGTTTGAATAAGTTAAAGTCACATTTTTGAATTAGAATTTAAATTTTATGCTGTGTTAGTTTTAGGATTCAGGTAATTTGAGGAAGTTTTAACAGGTTTTGTCATATAGGGCTGGCACGTTTTTGAAATGGAATCACAAATGATAAAGTTGGTTTACATTGGCTATTTGCCAAAGTTATGTAAGTTTCTATATCCATATAAGCTTTTAAGTATCTGTTTGCTTTGAAAGTAATTAAATTAATTAATGTAAAGTTTAAGAGGGTAGATCTTAAGTCAAATCAAAGAGCAAAGAGCCCTAAAGTGCTACTAAGCATTTAAAAGAATACACATGTTCGAAAGGAACAATTTCAATACTTTTTATGTGGAATGGTAGAGAATTTTCCCACTGGTAACAAATCGGCTTTCTAGGATTTTCTAAATCTTAATAATTTACTGTTTCTGATTTTTATTTTCCTGTTTGTAAGCTGATACAATATTACATTAAAGTCAGGACCTTTGGTTTTTATTGGGACTACAAATCTTATGGTCATAGATTAATGTTCTTCATCTTTACTTGCAGCCTTTAACAATCCCAGAAAATGTATTCATTTTTTTAATTTTAAAAAAGGAAAAAAATGTTTTTGTAAAAAGGGGTGCAGTACAAAAATGGAGGAGACTGCAGCATGGGCCAGTCCTTCAGACTCTCCAGGGGTTGGGCCCACGGTAGCATTACACTTTTCCCCACACTTGAACTCAGGCCTGGCTGTATAACTTGGATTATGTTGCCTATTCAACAATTGTATAATGAGTGTGATGAAGGCAAGTAATACTTTTTATTCTAGATGACTCTGGATTAAGAGTCATGTCTAATGAGACATATCCAAACCTGATGAAGAGTACAAAAACCTGGCTTCTAAGCCTGTCTTTGCAAGTGGAGGAGATTTGGGGGATTATGAAAGCATGGGAATGAAGTGAATACTTATGGCCACAGGTTGAACTATAGTATTATCAAAATCATGCTAAGTTGAAGTATCAGAAGTTTGCTTAACAGATTAGCCATAAAGTTATTAAATGGAGCAGAGAAACTTAAAACTAGATTAGGCTAAGTAGATTAGATATTCTTACACTGACCGTAGATTTGAGAGTTAATATACTGTGTCTAGTACCTGAGAGTCTGAGAGGTTGGTTAATTGAATCCTGGAGTATGTGGTTCTGTAAAGAGAGTGGGGTTGAAATACCAGAAGTTTCCTGGCTCAGAATGTTGGAATGGATAGATTATGTGGAATCAGCACAGCTACTTTATAACCACATTATCCTCTACTCTGTGTAGACTAGAGATCGTGAAAGGAAAAGCACTGTGGAATTTGGTTCTTCGATTTCAATGGAAGAAGAGTAATAAAGATCAAATGGTGATTCCTAACAGTTAAAGACAGAGCACTATTACTGTGAAGAGTAATGGAGACATAGAAATAATGAAAGAGTTGTGAAATTCAGTGATTACTTGTGCCTAATTAATCCCTATGAATGAATCCAGAGGAATGAAACATATTACAATTTACTAAGATAACTCCTGCCTGTACAAGCAAAGAGGTCCATGTTTGGTGGGGAGAAATCCAAGCGGAAGAATTACAGTGGAGAATCTCAGCCTCTTACCTAGGTGTCAGACAATGTATGTCTACAGACGCAGAGCTCCTTGATTGAAGGAGTGTCTGTCTTTTTGGGGAAAAAAAAAAAAAAAAAAAAAGGAAACAACGCCACCTGTGTACACACTGAATCTTTAGTAAAACATTATTAGCAGATGTGGTGGACATTGATGAAGGCGTCAGTACTTTGGTAGGAGAAATAAACAATCTAGAGATCATTAGATGTTAAATCTGAACTAACATTAATACCTAAAGATAAAAATCTTCATCAATAAAGACACAAAGTGGTCACTCTGTAATTTATACAGGTTTAGTAAGAGTCTTGACCTGAGTGCATTCTACAGTTATTTTCTTAATCTCAGAATACGTAAGGGAGATATAAATATGCTTAATCTATTTAAATTAAAATATCTTAACAGATACAGGCTTCCTTGATCATGGAGTGTGGGCTATTAAGGTAGAAATAATTGCTTCCTAACCCCTCATTAAAACATTATACTAAAAACAATATTGCATTGGTGAGGGATTGTAGATGTTAGTGCCACTTAACAAAGACTTGCAAGCTAGATTCCTATTGCATCCTCATATTTTAACTCTGTATTTGGCCAGTGTAGAAGATAGGTCTTGTAAAATGAAATTGGATATTTGTCCACTTAATCATATGCTGATAAATTACAGTTGTTATTTTGATCTTATATCTTTGTGCTGCTTGCTGGGACTCTATGCATCTATTCACCTAACAAATCTGTTTTCTACCAAAATTCAGGGAGATAATCAGAAGCAATTTGTCTTTATTTCACAGGGCAGCTGCACACCTTCGGTATTTTATTGCAGGTCTGTTTAAACTTTTTTGCTTTCAATCATGATGCAGCCTGCAGGAACTTTTAAAATTTTCATACATTTCGGGGGTGATGTTATACTTATTGGACCTGGTGAGAAGGGAGTAGCAAACAACTCAAATGCTTCAGTTGATGCAAGTATGCTGGAAGGTAGCTTTTCACTGGAGGCATCACTATGAACTCGTGATATATATATATATATGACCACTGTAAGGGCCTAGTGCAAGGACCGAGGAGTAAGGAGATACCTAGTGCCCAGATCTTGATTCCCAATGTTAATTTCCACTAAATGAACCAGAGACTGCTACTCGGAGAAATACAGGATTCCAGGTCTAATATTTCCATTTTCAAGTGAAAATACAAGCTCCATTTATTTGTTTATGGAAATGAATACCATGGTAATGTGTTAAACAGATTTAACACAAAAAATAATGACTATATGGATAACTTAAAAGTTTGAGACATAGAAGAAGAAAAGAAAGATGGAAGTTTTTACAGAAAATGCTGGGTAATAAATAAAGAAGAAATGATACTGTTGGAATCTCTTCATTTTAGAACTAACTTTCAAGTGAAATTGCTTCAGGCAGCAATCTTCAATTGGGTGACAGGTGGTTGGATGACAGAATACTTAAATGGTCTCAAAGTGTTCCACCAAAATGTAAGTATCAATTTCAAGGTAAAATAGGTTCCTTTACTGTGACACAATCAGATGGTGAACACCTTCATGCAATTTATCACCTCCTACAATGTGAACACATGGAGTGCCTCCTGACCTTATGTGGTGGGGGGTGCTACAAGAAGACTTACTGTATGTTACTGTGAAACGTGTAACAGAGCTGGTCTCCAGGAAGCACATCAACATATGACTGCAGCATATTCAACAACAAAACTGGAATGGGAATCATCAAAACTTCCCCTATAATAGAAAGAAGAGCTAAAGAGACTGTTGAGATTAAAAAAATAAAAAAGGAACTAAAGATAAGCAACCCAGATAAGTGTGTAAAAATTTATTGAATTCTAGATAAGAAACAAACCAACAAAAAGTCATAAAATGCTCAGGACAATAGAAAAAAACTAGAATGATCCAATATGTGTTACATTACGTTATAGAAAGAATGTTAATTTTCTTCAACATGGTAATTGTGATTTTAAAAACAATGTCCTATTTGTAGGATATTCATTTCCAAACTTTTAGAGATATGTATTATGCATGTGCCATACTTTTAGTAGTTCGGAAGAAAATGAAAAAAATAGTCTGAAGCAGAGCTGATCTGAGAGCTACTTTAACTGAATGAGGTACACATCATTCTCAAATCGAGAAAAGAAGGGGATTTTATTCTTTGTAACATCTTAAGCAGCATTATTTTTATTGTGATATTCATAAACATTCCTTTCTCTTACAATGTAAGTGTGTAAAGGGCAATTTAATGTTCAGTTTTGCCACCTTCTCAACGTGTACCATCATGTGTTTCTTAACAACAGTGATGCCTTCTGAGAAGTGTGTCATTAGGCAATTTTGCAGCCATCATAGAATATACTTACACAAATCTAAATGGGATAGCCGACTACACCTAGGCTACATGGTATGGCCTATTGCTCCTAGTCTACAAACTTGTACAGCATGTTACTGTACTGACTCTAGGAGGCAATTGTAAAAGAGTGGCCAGTATGTATGTATCTCAACATATGGAAACATAGAAAAGTAACAATCAATATATGGTAGAAGAGGTTAAAGATGGCACACCTGTGTAGGACACTTACCAGGAATGGAGCTTGCAGGACTGGAAGTTGCTCTGGGTGAGTAAGTGAGTGAGTGAGTGAGCAGTGGGTGAATGTGGAGGTCTAGGGTGGTACTGTATACTGCTGTAGACTTTGTAAATACTGTACATTTAATTTATACAAAATAATTTCAATAATAAGTTAACCTTACCTTCTATCACTTTTACTTTATAAACTTTTTAATTTTTTTTTTACTTTTTTGCCCTTGCAATGACACAGCTTAAAATGCAAACATATTGTAAAACTGTACAAAAATACTTTCTTTCTTTATATTCTTATTCAATAAAGCTTTCTATATTTTTTTTATCTTTCTTTATAAACTTTTTTTGTTAAAAGATAAGACAAAAACACACACCTTAGCCTAGACCTGCACAGGATCAGGATCATCAGTGTCACTGTCTTTCACCTCCACATGTTGTCCCATTGGAAGGTCTTCAGGATCAGAAACACACATGGAGCTGTCCTCTCCTATAACAGTATATTCTTCTGGAATATCTCCTGAAGAACCTACCCAAGGCTGTTTTACAGTTAATTTTTTAAAAAATAAAAGGAATATACTCTAAATGGTAAAATTGTATTATAGTAAATATATAAATCATTTATATAATTGTCTATTATCAGTATCAAGTATTATGTACTGTACATAATTATACGCACTACACTTTTAAGTGCAATAGATTGTTTATGCCAGTGTCACCACAAAACATGAGTAATTAAATTGTGCTATAACCTTAAAATGGCTGCAATATCGCCAGGCAATAGGAACTTTTCAGCTTCATTATATTCTGTGAGACTACTGTTGTGTACATGGTCTGTTGACTGAGATATCGTTATGTGGTGTGGGCCTTTGTTACTAACTATACTGCTGTAAATTTCTAATAAAATATGTATCATCTGTTAAAATTTGTACTAGGCTTCAGATATTGGTTTATCTCACTAAACTAATTTACTGTTATTCTCAATGAACATATATCAAATTCTGGGTTTTCTTTGTTGTCGTTGTTTTGGTTTTTTGACATGGTGCTTCTGCCTTTTAGGTTAAAGGATTGAGCCCCTATCTGTTACTCAAAACTAAAATTTGGCATCTAGATAAAACTACAACTTTTGGACCATTGACTTCCTGAATATAACTGGAATTTATAATTAGACAACATTAGATAAAGCAAACACATGAGCTTAGAGATATGACAAAATCAATGAACTGAGTTAACAGAATGATCAGCTAGATTATTAGCGTGTTAAAACAGTGTATTTATCATAAATGATATAGTATCAAATGACTTTTACTGAAACAATGGTAGTGAAATATGTGGCAGCCATTAGGATTTGAATATATTAATGTAAAAATAATGTATTCATATGATTTGATATTACTATGAATTTTAATTAACAATTTATTTTCAACATTGATAAAGGGAATCTGAAGCATAGATTTATTATTATTCAATTTAAGCATTTGTACTTTTCTCCCTTCTGAATATTTTTCCTTTGTTGATTCATCTTAATTTTCTTTATAGCTTAATGACTGTTCCCTGGATATTAGATGCCTTCAGCAGTAATATTTTACTTTCATGTTTTCAGCAGATGCAAAGATTGTTTATTTCTTCTAAGTACAATTAAGTTGAATTTTATCGTGTCCTTAATATAGTTATATAATCACCCAACAAGTTTACTTAGAAGTGAGTAAGTCATGCTTAAGATTAAACCATAAAAATTATATTTTTTATTAAGATTTTTAAGTTTTTGTCAAGAAGTTCTTCTTTAAATTCTTGCTTTCTCCAAAAAAAAAAAAAAAAATTACTTAGCGTGCTATGGAATGATATTACAAGCTACAAAATCTTCAAGTGTTTTTAAAATGCAATGCATTAGGCCTTTTAAAGTGTCCTCAAAGTTATGATGAAAATCACCATAGAACTTCTCTAATTTCTCTAGTAGGGACCCTCTCTGTCTCAAAAAATATGTAATTTGTGGACACTAAAATGAAAATAACACTAATTCTCAGTATCTTGTTAATACAGTGACACAATCAGATCCATAGGCCAGAGGGGTCATTTCCATTGAAATGGTTGATCCTGATTTTGAGTAAAGGAGATTATGTGATCCCTGATCAATCCTTACAACCTTAAACTGAAAACCACATAACTTACCCTTGTTGTATTGCATTAGCCTTTCATAGACAATGGAGACAATTGATAATAATGTTATTATTTCGACTGGATATTATTACACCAGTGATTTCCCAAAATCCCAGACAACATTGAGAGACCTAATAAAACCAATGAAAATAAACGCAAATATATGTCAAAAGCAGAAACACTAGTATTAAATTGCATTCATTATTTATTCTAAATGTTCAGAAACTAGTATTGTTGAGTAGGTGAAGGAGGAAAGGAACGTGTTTTCTTTTTTTTGGAAGATTAAAGAGAAGTGATTTGGGAATTTTATTTTTTTCCCATAAACTGCATGTTAGAATTAAGGGGTTTTTTCCCCCTATTTTCTTTTTTTTTTCTTCAACTTTTATTTTAAGTTCAGGGGTACATGTGTAGGATGTGCAGGTTTGTTACACAGGTAAACATGTGTCATGGTGGTTTGCTGCATAGATCATTGCATCACCTAGGTGTTAAGCCCAGCACCCATTAGCTATTCTTGTTGATGCTCTCGCTCCCCACTTCCCTCTCCAACAGGCCAAAGTGTGTGTTGTTTCCCGCCATGTGTCTGTGTGTTCTCATTGTTCAGCTCCCACTTATAACTGAGAACATGTGGTGTTTGGTTTTCTGTTCCTGCATTAGTTTGCTAAGGACAATGGCTTCCAACTCCAGCCATGTCCCTGCAAAGGACATGATCTTGTTCCTTTTTATGGCTGCATAGTATTCTATGATGTATATGTACCATATTGTGTTTATTCAGTCTATAATTGATGGGGATTTAGGTTGATTCCATGTCTTTGCTATTGTGAATAGTGCTGCCATGAATATATGTATGCATGTCTCTTTATAATAGAATGATTTCTATTCCTTTGGTTATATATCCAGTAATGAGATTGCTAGGTCGAATTGTCTTTGTGCCTCTAGGTCTTTGAGGAATCACCACACTGTCTTACACAATGGTTGAACTTATTTATACTCCCACCAACCAAAGCTCTCCTTTTTCTCTGCAGCCTCACCAGCACCTGTTATTTTTTGACTTTTTAGTAGTAGCCATTTTGACTCACAATGGTATCTCATCGTGGTTTTGATTTGCATTTCTCTAATGATCAGTGATGTTGAGTTTTTTATTTTTACATGCTTGTTGGCTGCATGTATGCCTTCTTTCGAGAAGTGTCTGTTCAAGTCGTTTGGTACTTTTTAATGGGTTTTTGTTTTCTTGTAAATTTGTTTAACTTCTTTTTACCAGAGTGCAAGAACAGACACATAGACCAATGGAACAGAATAGAGAACTCAGAAATAAGACCACACACCCAGAACCATCTGATCGTCCACAAACCTGACACAATTAAGTTTTTAATTTAAAGTATCTGTTGCCTTGACATTTTCCTGTTTTTTGTTTGTTTGTTTGTTTGTTTGTTTTTTCAGACAGAGGCTTGCTCTGTCACCCAAGCTGGAGGACAGTGGTGCAATCTTGGCTCACTGTAACCTCCGCCACCTGGTTTCAAGGGTTTCCCCTGCTTCAGACTCTTGAGCAGCTGGGACTACAGGCACCCACCCCTACACCTGTGTAATTTTTGTATTTTTAGTGGACATGGGTTTCACCATATTGGCCAGGCTTGCCTCGAACTCCTGACCTCATGATCCACCCGCCTCGGCCTCTCAAAGTGCTAGGATTACAGGCATGAACCACCGCGCCAGGCCTGATTTCATTTTTTTTTTTTTAAACACTCATAAAACATCAATCGTTCTTCACACTCTCTTCTGCTTACAAAATTTTGGTTTGGTGGAAGTCAGCCCAATGTCACAGATTTTTGCATGCTGATAAGAATGCAGATGTGTCTATAAAATTGTATTTTCTCAACTTTTTTCACTTACTGTGCAAACATTTGGCAAATTATGAATATGAGTTTCTATTTAAGTGTGACACAGTTTTTAGTTAGTTTTATTGAATGTGATAATTAAATACAATTGCCTGAGCATAAGTGTGGGTAATGTACATATGACTTTGATGTGTATGTACAATAAAATATGAATTGAAAATACATGCATTAATAAATATTTCTATAATGGGGATATGCTACCTCAAAGGACTGTTAAGGGGATTAAATGAAAAATAAGGGACACTTTGTAAATTGTAAATTGATGTCTAAGTATAGTTATGTTTTTCATTTGTGATCTAATAATAAAAGTAGGTGATATTTAGTTTCACTTTAGTGGCATCTTTTTACATTGTCCTTTTAACATTTATCAATATCAGTTATAATGGATATTACAAATGATGGTATGAATACATTCTAATTAGTTGAATATTTTTTATTATTAAAAATATTCTTTATTTTTTACCTACAGCTGAAATTCTCATATATGCAAAAATAATATATTTTATTAAAAATGAATGACTATCTCTTTAGTAAAATTTGGTTATCAAAAATAAGACAAGGTTTCTGTAGGTTGTGGTCTAAGAGGAACTGCAGGTTTTGTTTCGTTTTGTATTGTTGCAAGTAAAGCTGTTTTTATCGTCAAACCATCATGACTGCTTTGATATCATGTTAGTTTGAATAATGGACTTAGACAATTTGTTTCATAACTACAGAATATGTGTTATAGATCTATGGTCTATAATTTAAAAAAAATTTTTAAAAAATAGATCTATGGTGGATGATTTATGCTAGATTCACTTTGTATACTGTCTTATTACTAATACACTTTTCTAGGTAATTTTGAAAATTTATTGGAAAAATTAAAATGTTAAACTCTATAACCCAAGTTAACATGTGTATTGTTTATAAGTCAAAGAAAATTAATGATATAATTAAGAAATGACTATGCTACCCTTAATATCTTCTTTAAACATCCATTTTAATATATTTATTTTTTCATTGTGAAAGTAATTTACGTTTAAAAAGTAAAATTTGAAAACGTTTTAAAACGAAAATAAATATTACTAAAGTTGGCCAGTGTTAGTATTTGTATAGCTGGAATTGTAGTCTTTTTTCTTTGTGGGATTCATACATAATCTCCAAATTGGTATTTCATTATATATCTCCATCTTTGTTTCCCTGTATCTACTCACCTACATATGGTTTTATGTTCTTTAAATTCTGTATTAAGAATATTTAAATATATTAACACATGTTATATCATAGTATACATATCAAAATTTCAACTGAACTTGTATTAACGTTTAAAGTTTTTAATTAGAATATATAAAATCAATATATGAAAGTTGTTTCTAAATTTTGTTTCCAAGTTTTATTCTTTGATAATAATGTGCTTCTGGGAGTACAGTTATTAAGTTCAACTTTATATGATATATTAAAATAACTTTAAAGAAATACCCAACTATCTTTTCACAAAATTTGCAGTACTTATATAAACATCAATTAATAAGAGTGCATATATTATTGAACCTTAACGCATTTGATGCACCAATGTTCTCTCTCATTTTTAATTATGCAGTTTGATTCCAAAAGCTATTATATAGATTGGCATATGTTCAGTCAATATTTTTGTTCTTTTTTGAAAAAGGTAGTCTTAAGCTGTGTATTGTTTTTCTTTTAGTATATTAATATGAATGCTGTTTTTAGAAAACATGTTAATTGTACTAATGCTTAGTTTATGAGTTTTGTTCCTTGCAAAAACTTTTGCTTTATTTTCCTGGTAATCAATTACATTTTTTTAAATTTGTGATATATTACCTTGCATTTTACTTAAAACTTTTTTAATGAAAGATCAGTGACATTTTCTCCTATATTTTTCTAGTATTCTATGTTTTACTCAGCCTAAGCAGAATTTTGTCTTTTTTTTCTATTTATTTATGATAAATAATTTTTCTCAGAAGATGAATTTCTAACTCCCTAATCCATGTCTTACTTATCTCAAAATACCAGTTATCCCAAGATTTCTTCTCCACTCATTTGTGATGTCTTTTTTATTGTCTACAACTCTCCCTGGACAAGGATTTGTTTAAGGTCTACTATCTTTCCTTCCTTTCTTCCTTCTTTCCTTTCTTCTCCCTTCCTTTACTTCCTCTCTCTTTTCTCTCCTTTTCTCCCTCTTTCCCTGATATGATTTGGCTGTGTCCCCAGTCAAAATCTCATCTTGAATTCTAATCTCCATAATCTCCATAACCCCCATATGTCAAGGGAGAAACCATGGGGTGGTAATTGAATAATTTTCCCCATGCTGTTCTTGTGATAGTGAATGAGTTCTCACAAGATCTGGTGGTTTTTAAAGTGTTAGTTATTTCCTCCAATGTTCATTCTCCTTCTTGCCGGCTTGTGAAGAAGGTGCCTTGCTTCCCCTTCACCTTCCCAAATGATTGTAAATTTCCTGAGGCCTCCCTAACCATGCAGAACTGTGAGTCAATTAAACCTCTTTCCTTTATAAATTACTGAGTCTCAGGCAGTTCTTTATGGCAGTGTGAAAAAGGAAGAATATATTCCCTGTTTCTTCCTGTTTTTTTCTTCTATGCCTTTCGTCTGTCTGTTGATATTTGCACAAGTATCACTTTGCTTTATTACTTCAAATTATATTGGAATATATGAATAATCAAATATGTAAGGAAAGTCCAAAGCATTGCTCTAGACAATAACAAGGTTTTCTGTTGATTCTTCTGGCTGCACTGTAGAAAAATTGTACCACGCTCTCCCAAAATAAAATAAATAAATAAATAATGAAATAATTGTATTTTTTGGAAGATCATTAATTTAGAAAGAAATTTAACTTTGTTCTTATAATATTTAGTCTCCTTATTAGGATATATGTCATCTCTACACTGGATTTCATAAATAGTGTATATATCTTTTGATAATTTTTTGCAGTTTTTGCTCATATGGGCTTTTTTTAAAAAAATTAACTTTGTGACTTTTTATATCAAAAATATTGTTGTAAATAAAATATGTTTATTATTGTTCAAACTAGTTATTGCCATATTTTCCATATGTATTAATCTTTAATTTTTCTTCATTTGAACATTTTATTGCACTCACTAATTTTATGGTTTATTTTCTGAAATAGAATCTACTTGATTATTAACACAAGAAAAATTTGCTCTCATCATTTTTACTAGTTTTGTTCCATACTTCTTTTTATTCTTTGTGATCTTTCCAGAAATCCAGGAAATATATTAAATAATGGTGACAGCAGATATTTTTATGGAAACATCTCTAGTATTTTACTGCATATATGAGAGGAGTGTTTGACTAGGTGGACCATATGCTTGATTCTAGTTATGTGTTATTGAATACCTTTCTGCAGTTATTGAACTTACCTTTCAAAAATTGATGTATTAACAGATTTTCTAGTACTTTCTCTTGTAACTGGATAATGATTTTCTTAGAGTAGTCCCAACATAGGTGAGTTCAGGTTGTGACATTCTACTTTATACTCAACTTATTTTGAGTTTACTGGACATTCTATTTTATACTCAACTTATTTTAAGTTTACTGGAAGAAAGGCCTGAGATGGGTATGGTGTGTAAGAGATTTACAGAGGTAGTAATTTCAAAGAACAAAAAAAGGAAAATGTAACTGCAGGCAGATCTCCCAGGAAGCTCTGGAGTACAAATTGCAACACAGAGCTTGTTCTGCTCAGATGCTGTTCTGTGACCAGCATCCGTAAGTCATGGAATATGAGGAGGCCGTGGGAGTCAGGAGTGGGGACAGAAACTTTCAAGCATCTCAGGGATAGGAAGTTTCTGTCAGGCAAGGGTAATGGTTCAGAGAAGGGTGCAGCTGTAGGTGATCAGCATCCAATCTGTAGAACAGGTTGGGCATGGTGCACCTACTCTAGGATGGCATCTGGTTTGGGTACCAGCAGCAAACCTTATAATCCCCCTTTCCTATCTCAGAAATGCTTGTTTTTCACATCATGGTCACTTTATGTGGTCACAATTTCTTCAGGGTTCTGGTTGCTTATAATTTCTGGGGAAATTTCCAAAAAGAGGATTTGTGAAAGAAGCTATAGCTCCCACTGCTGTAGTTCATCCTGAAGCCTTAACTGAAACTAATTTCCCTCCTTTCTTATTCATTCTAGGGTCTCCTGGCACTCATTCACCTAGATCCCTAAACTGGAGGGACCTGCACCCCTTCGTAGGCTGTTTGTTCTGCTTATCTGGGTAAAGTTGGAACTGGACACGAGAATACCAAGGGGTGGCTCACTTGGTGCCAAACTTCTTCTTCTTTGTCTCCATCATATGGCAGTGGCTGTGACTCATCCTGTTGAATGGAATCAGTTATGCCTGCAACAGTGTCCTTTTTTGCTTCTTCATTGACTGGTCTACAGACGTGCAGAGCCCAGGATGGACTAATAGCTACCATGGCTTTACACTTAGCGAGAATTAGGTGGAACATTTATGCAGGCCTTCAAGGAAGAGTCTTCTCACAAAGAAGCAGAACCTCTAGACACACAGAGCCTAAAGATTCACGCAGACCTTCACCAGCACAAACACCCTGCTGGAATTGGTGGTAAGTGGAACCACTTCTACTGTGCTTTTTGTCCGTTTGTAGTGTCAGAGTTATGCTAAATATGTAAGATCAAGAATTAAACTTTCATTCCAAATTTAGCCATACACTTTGTTTTGATATATAGCATTTCCTGTTTTTATTCCATAACATGCATGAAATTTTCTGTAAACACAGTTTTATTTTTTGTCCCAATAGGTATCTTAACAGTTTTCAGAAATTATAAAATGGTTAATTTAAAAAAATACATTTATCTTATTAATTCTTAGTCTTATTTTTATTGTGGGCAAAGACTAGTCTGCATAGTTTTTGTCTTAAGAAAATTGAAGTTGCATAGAATATGGCATATTGGACAAGTGGTTCACTGATGGTTGCAAAAAAGAGGTGTTAACTGTTCTGCAAGTATATAGTTTATATACATAATATTTCAGTATGATCAATTACTCAAATTCTCATCGTTTTTGTTTACTTGATTTTTGAAAGAGCACTATGTAAAAGATCCTCCTAATACATATTTCTGTCAATTTCTCCTTATATAGATGATACATTTTTTAAACGTATATATATATAAATTGCTACATGCACTCACGAATATTCTGTACAGATTGTATCTTTTACAAAATGTCCTCTATATCTCATTTAATATCTTTTCTTTTCAATTTCTATATTCTAATATGAATATAGCCCATCTTTCTTTTGCCTGACATATATTTGCACAACCCTTTACTTTAAAAAATATCATGGATGGAGTTGGAAGCCTCAGAAAACCAAACACCACATATTCTTACTTACAAGTGGGAGCTGAGTGATGAGAACACATGGACACATGAAGGGGAAAACAACATACACTTTGGCATGTCAGGTTGGGGGTGGAGAGGGGAAGACCAGCAGGAACAGTAGCTAATGGATGCTGAGTTTAATAACTAGGTGATGAGATGATCTGTGCCATAAACCACCATGGCACACGTTTACCTATGTAATGAACCCACGTATCCTGCCCAGGTATCCGGAACTTAAAATAAAAGTTAAAGGAAAAAGAAAAGAAATATATTTTGTGTTTAATGTGTCTACTATATGTTATATACACTTATCTTGAAATAAGAGCTTTATTAAAATATAAATAAAAATAGATTAAGAACCCAAATCTAAAGTGTGCAGCTCAAGTAAATGTGCCCATGTAATTACGAGTCAGAACAATAAATAAGACATTTCTAACACACAAAAAGCATGGCTGCCTTATAAAATTCCCTGCTTCTTATTACAAATAACCCATTTCTGTTGTAATTGATATGAAAGTTTTATGTTATCGTATTTTTAAATGACTTTATTTTTAATCTTTTTTCTATATAATTTTTAATTCTATTTTCTCCAACAAAAAAGATGCATCCTGTTTTTACTATGTTGTACAAAAATCACCTTTATATTTCCTGAAGTATTATCTTTACCCTAATTTCCAAACAGAACCAAATTTAAGGTATATATAATACTTTTGAACCCTTCCTGAAATAGGATCAGGAATTTAGCATGCATTCCTATTCCTCATTCCCCTACTTCCTGACATTACATATATAAAGATCATTCCCTCAGGAACCATGAGCATGAGGACACTCTATAATAGAATGCACAGTATCCTCAAGGAAACACCATTACAGCAGAAACTGATGCACATGTAACGTTGTTGTTTCTTCTATTATCCTTGAAAATAAGTCAAGCCAAAAGGAAATTCAAAATAATATAACTCTCAAATAGGCAATTGATATAGAGCACCAAAAAGCCATCATACCTGATCAACGCCCAGGGATAGCTGAATGTGGGGTTGCCGGATCTCATCTTAATGATCTGTTTTTTTTTTTTTTTTTTTTTTTTAATGTTTTATGGTCTACAAAATGGAAAAAAAAAATCACTAAATGTAATGTAGCTACAGTGTTCTCGAGAATAAGCAAGAGATCATAATCAGAAAAATATTAAGGTCAACAATAGATTATTTAGCAGGATAAATAAATTTTATACCACTGGGGGGGATACAGAAGCATTGTTTCACTCCGGTAAGAATTTGACAGATATTGAGCGGCAGTGAAATTTTACTCCCTGGAAAGCTCTGAGCAAATGGTTTTCCTGAATTATCATGTTAGTGCAGGAAATATGCTTCAATTCAGAGTTCAGCATGGCAGAGAAAGTGGAATTTTCTTGGGAAAATTGAGAATTTCATGGAAATATTTGTGAATGAAAAGCTACTTCTATAGTTGATGGTGAACTGAGGAAATAACTATTTATTTTTGTGAATTTCTACATTTTTATAAGTATTACTGTTTGCTACAGACATATTTATACTTGTTTACATATATTTGAATTTCATATGCAATTTTTTAAAACATTATGTTTTAAAAAATCTTAAACGCATAGAAAAATTATGAAGATAGTACAGAGTTTCCACATACCTCACATGGTTTACACTATTATTAGCTTCCTGTATTAGAATGGTTTATTTGTTGCAATTGATGAATTTAAAATGAGACATTATTATTAGGTAAAAATCATACTTTATTCAGATTTTTATAGGTATCATCTAATGTTCTTCTTCTATTCCAGGAAGAATCCTATTCAAGACACTTTAACTGTACTGTTTTCTTAGGCAACTCTTAGCTGTGCCAGTTTCTTAGACTTTCCTTGTTTTCAATGGCCATGAGAGTTTGAGGAGTGCTCATCCCGCATTGTGTAGAGTGTCCCTCAACTAGGATGCGTCTGATGTTTCTCTAAAGGTTAGATTGAAATCATATGTTCTTTGGAGAAAGACCACAGAGCTAAAGTCTCACATCATGTCATGTGTTTTCAACACATCGTGTTAAAGATGTTTACTATCAAACACTCTTATCACTGTAGATGTTAAACTCTATTTGGCTGAAGTCCTATTTGCCAAGTTTTTCCACTGTCATGTTACACCCCTTTCCCCCTCTCTTTCCATACTGTATCCCTTGGAAGGAATTCACTATATGCAACCCACTTTTTTTTTTTTTTTTTTTTTCTTTTTTTTGTTTTTTGACAGAGTCTTGCTCTCTGGCCAGGCTGGAGTGCAGATGCGCAATCTCGGCTCACTGCAACCTCCAACTCCCGGGTTCAAGAGGTTGTCCTGCCCTAGTCTCCCGAGTACCTGGGACTACAGGCATATGCCACTATGCCCAGCTAATTTTTGTATTTTTAGTAGAGACGGGGTTTCACCATGTTGGCTAAGATGGTCTCCATCTCGTGACCTCGTGATCTGCCCCCCTCGGTCTCCCAAAGTGCTGGGATTAAAGATACAGCCCTCATTTTAAAAATGGAAAGTTGACCGGGCGCAGAGGCTCACGCCTGTAATCCCAACACTTTGGGAGGCCGAGGCAGGCGGTTCACGAGGTCAGGAGATCGAGACCATCCTGGCTAACACGGTGAAACCCTGTCTCTACTAAAAATACCAAAAAATAAAAAAAAATTAAAAAATTAGCTGGGCGTGGTGGCGGGTGCCTGTAGTCCCAGCTACTTGGGAGGCTGAGGCAGGGGTAAGTTATATTCGACCTCCTATATGCTTCACCCTTGAAACATCTATATAAAATATTTGGAGATCTTTTGCATAAAATATTTACTTTTTACCACTTATGTAGTTACTTAATAATGTATTTAGAGGAGTTTGTGCTCATGGAGATGTATTTCATAATTTGCATTATAATGCAGTGCTACATCATTAATTTTTTGGCTCCAATTGTTGCAGATTTGGCCTTAGGTGCTCCTTCATTGGGTTCCTGTGTCCTCTTGATTTATCAACAGCCCGTGTGGGGTTTTATTGGTCTGGTTTTTTGCTTTCTTATTTTCAGATATTACAAGATACTTCAGGATCATCTTGTATATTTGCTGCCTCTGTCTAAAAATCTGTCATTTCTCCAAGGATCCCTGTTTCCTTTCATAGGAAAATGATATTAGCATTTATACTAGCAAGATATTAGGCATTCTCATTGCTATGGTGGTATGATTGCTTCTAGAGCTTCTCAGATGATAAGGCAAGGAAAAGTATCTGTGCATCCTAATTGTGCATATACACGTATGTATAAATATTTCTATATGGAACCATCTGTATCTACACTAAACTCAACACAAGAGTTCATGCTGGTGTCTGTAACTCTAGTCATACCACTTGGATTATTCTAACCTCCACTTTTTGCTTGTCTGTAAATAACCACTCCAACAGTGAGAAACCAGGCCCTCACCATCTGCCATCCATTTATATAATTGTTCAGTTTTGGTGCACACTTACAGTCTACACATTTGATTAATTTTAAAATTTACTAAAAAGAACTTTTGGTAAGGTTGTGTTGAGGAAAAATCTTGAGGTTTTCAGCTCCACTTCTGCCATATAAAGAATTTTGAAGTCATTACTTTGGTTTTTACACAAGCAAAACTGGTTAATCGGAAAATCAGTGACTTTTCTTTCTCAACAAAAAACGGAAGTCACAGAGCAAACTGGCACCATGAAATCTGGAGAGATGGGCACAGCCCAAAAGAGAGACATAGCTTAGATCTGCTTGCCTGTTGCAAAAAACTGCTAAGGCTAAAGCTAGAATATTTAATGGTAGTGTTGAGTAATTATTGGAAACTAAATGTAGACAAACATGAGCCTGAGAACCTCCTGGTGGCCGAAGTCTTTGCACAGGGCCGGGGTGGGGGACATTGGTAAGCACACATTCCTAGGTTTTACTATCCAGAACCCTAGTAGATTCTCAGGATAAAAATTCTAGAAAGAGCTCATTAAAGCTCTGGGAAATGCAGAGGAATATTAGTCTGTGTGAAATATGCTGAGAACCTTCTCCATAACATAGACCTTCTCTCCAGGGAGAAGGACTTTGTGAGAGCCTTATCCCAGCTGTGGAAAGGGAATCCAGCCAGAGGAAACATGAGAAAAAGTTTATATTAAGAATAGCAACAGGAACTTGAATTAGGAGATACATGCATAATTTAAAACTCATGGAAATTAAATCTATATTGTGTGGCTATGGAAAAAGACAAATATATTTGAACTGAATAGAAAATCCAGAGAATAGATTCCAGGTTATATAAGAATTTAATACATGATGATGTTGCTATTTCAATTTAGTAGGGAAAGAGCGGATGATTTAAAGCTTGAAGATAGCACAAGTTAGTACTTACTATTGTTTTAAAAAACAAAATTGGAAACATATTTTTCCAAAAAGGGGGAGCAGTTCAGTTGGATTAAATAGTCAAAGGGTAAGAAATAAAACCAGAGATACTCACTAAGGAAATCTTGAAGAAATTAAAAAAGTAAAACAAGGGAAGAGTTAAGTAACTAAGTCTTCTATCTAGATGCAATAAAATAAAGGAATGATATGCTTGACTATATACAAATAAAAATTTTCATGGGAAACACTCTATAAACAAAGTCAATAGACATTCAGTAGATTTGGGAAAACATAAATTTAATATAGAGTTTAGCCAGAAGGAAAAATTCCTAATGAACAGAGGTTTTAAAAGAAGGAAAAAAGTCACCCAATAATAAAATTGAAAACGGCCATGATAAGACAATTCATAGAAGAGAAAATCCAAGTGTTTCACCAGCGATATAAAAACCTGCTCTGACTCACTCGTGCTTAATAGATTAATAGGTTGATAATTTGATGTATTATATTATGATCTTGTTTGTAGTAAAGTTGTTAAAAAAACTAGATAAATAGAAGGGTCTGATTATAAAGGATTTTGGGTGCTGTTAGATAGTTTTAACAGAACTCTGCAGTCAATATGGACACAGTGCTAGGCATGGTGGCTCACACCTGTAATTCCAGCTACATGCATGAGGTGAGAGGATTGCTTGAGGCCAGAATTTAGAGACCAGCTTGGGTAACATAGGGAGGCCCCTGTCTCTAAAACTCAAAAAAAAAAAAAAAAAAAAAAAGGAGATGGTGACATATTTCAGCCATGAGTAAGAGGTGGAAGTACTACAATTTATAAACCAATAAAATTAGTTTTAAAAGTCTTAAAATCATTTGCATGTGTTTTTGATGCCAATAAATAACATAGGGAACAAAAGAAAGAAGACACATTAAACAGATTTGGGGTCAGGATGATAATATTAATTTCTGTTTGATAACTAGGTTAAGATGTTATCTTGTTACTAATAAGATGAGCATATTTCTAAGAGGCATATGGGTTGAAAGTAATGTTCTGAGTCATCAGTACATATAGGTGATAGGAATGGAAGAGGGTCATCACTCAAGGAGAGTGGAGCCAGATACTGAATGGGCTTCTGCAGCTCTGGGTCACCCAGAATCAAGAGTTGTATACTGAGCTGGGGCTTGTGTATCTGTCAGTGTCCACACACTCAGTATCATGTTCCTATGGCTGATGTTAGAGATATTTTTCTGCACCTGTGTTTTGGAATTCATGGAAATAAAAGCAGCAGTAGTTTTATTCTTTCTGTTCAAGGCACATCATGCCAGAATCCATGGAGCAAAAAAGCTGAAAAAAACAAAAGCATACCTGGATTACAATATAATTCACTATGCATGAGTCCCCATTTAAATGAACATTTGTCCGGGCGCGGTGGCTCAAGCCTGTAATCCCAGCACTTTGGGAGGCCGAGACGGGCTGATCACGAGGTCAGGAGATCGATACCATCCTGGCTAACACAGTGAAACCCTGTCTCTACTAAAAATACAAAAAACTAGCCGGGTGAGGTGGCGGGCGCCTGTAGTCCCAGCTACTCGGGAGGCTGAGGCAGGAGAATGGCGGGAACCCGGGAGGCGGAGCTTGCAGTGAGCTGTGATCCGGCCACTGCACTCCAGCCTGGGCGACAGAGCGAGACTCCATCTCAAAAAAATAAAATAAAATAAAATAAATGAACATTTGTACTTGAATCCGAAATATGTATGTTTGTAGGCATATATATGTATGTGTGTGTGTGTGTGTGTATAGCATCTCATTTTGTTCATTGGTTTGTTTATATTAAATTTGTGATATTTAGGTTGAACTTTCTAGCTGATTGTTTGCAAGAGCAAAATGCTAATTTAGGTGAAAGGGACCTGATATTTGGCGGTTTGGCTCTGCGTCCCCACCCAAATCTCATGTTGAATTGTAATCGCCATAATCCGCATATGCCAAGGGAGGGACCTGGTGGGAGGTGATTGGCTCGTGGGAGTGGTTTCCCCCATGCGGGTCTCATGATAGTGAATGAGTTCTCATGAGATCTAACGGTTCTATAAGTCAGTTTTCCCTGCTCTTGCATGCTCTCTATTGCCTGCTGCCATATAAGACATGCCTGTTCCCCTTCTGCCATGATTATATGTTTCCTGAGGCCTCTCCACCCTTGCGCAACTATGAGTCAATTAAACCTCTTTTCTGTAGAAATTATCCAGTCTCGGGCATGTCTTTATAGCAATGTGAAAACAGAATGACAAGACCTGAATGACATTTTCTCAATTACATTTGAGTAGAGCAAAATAATAGGATATTAATAGGACTATTCTGCTGCATAGTCTTGTTAAATCTGTGCTTAAAATTTTTCCTTCTATTCCGAATCAATGTGCACCTAATCACCCAAATACAGGGAGAGCGTATGGAGAACTCCTGCTTCTGCCTGTGGATCAATGTAATTATTGATGGCTCCCTTTTTCACTTTAAGAATTCTCCAGGCTTGGAAGGCAGATCATGTGGTTGCCTGACCCAAATAATAGAGTTCTGTGGTGTTGACTTTGCACTGTGTCTTGTCTTCGTATCTGCTTTAACTTATTTCAGATAATTCCATAATTTTTGTGCAGCTATTTTATATTTACATCCTACCCAGAGTGGGCTGCTCTTTTCTGTCATTCCTTTGTATATCTATACAAATAATTAGTTGATTCAATATTTATAAAGTATCGTATGTGTGAAGAAAGTGTCCATATTCTTAAGAAAATAACTGTCCAATCAGAAATTATGTCATTAGAGTATGTAGTTAAAATACAAGAAGGTAAATAAACCAAGAGTTGGAAATAGAATATCTTGGTATTGTGGTGGGAGAAATTATTAGCTGTAGTTGTCTGAAGAGTCAGGAAAGACCCTATAGAGAACATAAGGCTTCAATTGGGTATTGAGTAATATAACAGTAATTTACAAGCTAAATTTGTGCTGAGCTTGCAATCTTTGGGAACTGACAAAATGAAGCATCTCTCTCAGATGCCAGGCTTCCTGTGGGTGGTAGGTACCTGGAGAAGTGAGCAAAGTTTCACCTTTATTTTTCTATCCCTGGAACCAAATACAATTCTTGACATATAGTTAGAATATTATACTTGTGGTGTGAATTCAAAGTTAATAAATGGGTTTGGAAGGAAAAACATAAAAACAATACTAACTCTCCTTTATGCCTCCAAATCTGCCTTTCTTTTCTAATTTACACCTACTCACCATTGGCTACTAGGACTTGAGACTATGTAATATTTTTAAATGGATCCTGGAGCCATTTGACAATACCAAGTCTGATCTATATTTTTATTTTTTTTCTAGATTCAGGAAAGTATTTTTGATCGACCCACCATTTCACTTTTAATTTGTAATGTTATTCCTTACAGTATTCAGAGAAATGATAGGTTTTCTGACTTCTAATAGTTTAACCTCCAATATAAGAGATAAGATACTTTATTAGGAGATAGACTCTTTAGAGGCAGAAAATGTTTATGTTATTACATGAGTGATGCAGTGAATACAAGGCTACATAATTTTAGGAAAAAAAGATCACTCAGTTGGAACTCTAAAAAAGAAAAGGGCCTCAAAATATTAAAAATAGAGCTACTTTGTGACCAATCATTCCCACTAATTGGTTTATATCCAAAGAAATTGAAATGAGTATGTTAAGAGATATCTGCATTCCTGTTCTTATGGCAGCACATACTCCACAATAGCTAAGACATGGAATCAACCTAAGTGTCCATCAACAGATGAGTGGATAGGAAATGTGGCATATATACATAATAGAATATCACTCAACCATAAAACATGGAATCCTACCATTTGTGACAACATGGATAAACCTGGAGGACATTACATTAAGTGAAATAAGCCCAGCACAGAAAGACAAATGTCTACATGATCTCACTCATGTGGAATATAAAAACAAAAAAATTGAACCCATAGAAGTAGAGAGTAGAATGGTGATTAACAGAGGATGGAGTGATTAGCAGGAATGAAGAACTGGGGGGATGCAGGTCAAAGGGTAGATAATTACAGTAATAGAAGAGGAGCAAATTTCAAGAGATCTATTGTACTGAAAGGTGACTATAGTTAATGATGACATATTGTATTCTTCAAAGATGTGAAGAGAGCATTAGTTATGTGCTCTTATCCCAAAAATGACAATTAAGAGAGATAATGTGTTTGTTAATTAGCTAGATTTAACCATTCCATAATGTAGATGTACTTCAAAACATCATGTGTACACAGTAAAATCGTAAGTTATCTGTCAATGTAAACGACATTTCTAAAAAAAAAGGGGGGGGCGGGGGAAAGAAAAGTTTCCTGAGGGGTAGACTTGAATGGGAAGTTAGAAGTGAAATATTATTTTGTTATATCTTAATATGAACAAGAAACAATTTTCTTGTCCACAAATGGCACAAATGCTCTGAGACCTGGATTTATCCTTTAAGACAACCATTCCATTTAGGATATCCAGTCACCTTTATATTCTGCTTGAGAATATTATTAGAAATAATGTCAATGAGAGGATAGGCATATAATAACTCAAGGTGATGATTTTTAAGAACAAAATTAACTGTACACAAAGTTTCTGGTAGGATTATTTAATATTACTATTTTAATAAAATGATCATTTTAACTATTTAAAAGCTCTGAGTAAACATATTCTTTATGGTGAATGCAGAAACGGGGTCAGATGGAGATTTTTTATGTAGGAGGTGTTAACTTTAAATGTTCTGTGTAATTATCTTTACTAAAATTTTAGTCCTCTTTATGCAACATCTCACATGGCTTCGTGTAAGCATAGAATAAATGCTTATTCAGTGACTCAGTGAATGAATTATTGAAGTAAAATAATTCAAGTTTTCCAGTTCATTTTATGAACTAGCACACCAGAGGGCTCTCCAAATATGTTTTAATCCGCAGAATTCTATTATGTAAATTTTTTGTATTATAATTAAATAAATCGTGAAAGATTTTAAAATAAAAAAGATAATCTCTAATGTTAGGGATAATAAAAACTTAGCGATAATCCTTCTATTTCATCTTGTTTTTGCTTTAATTTGAATAAATATATCTACATCTATAAATTGTCTAGAATTATTACCAACGATCTAATGTGAACTACTCCACCATCAAAAATCTTGTCCATCTCTCCCAATTATTTTTAGGTTATCTGGACTGTAGTATTCTTCTAATTCCAAAGCGTTTCCCACGAGGAAAAAAAAAAAGTGGTTTCCAATCTTCTTTAAACAAATTATAATTTTTATTAACCTACCAAAAATGGTTTCCATTTTTTTTCTTGTGAGAAATTATTTGGAATTAAAAGAAAAAATAATTTGAGTAGAAATTTGCAACCGAATAACTATCCATGTTGTCCATAAAACCTCATTATTATCACTTATCATTGTTTTTCTTCTTGTCACCTTCAGTACAAAAGTGGATAGGATTTTGCCCTACTGAATTATACTTTTAAATTCAATTAAAAATGAACATTCAGGTTAATAATTGGAGAAAATGATTAGTATAGCTTCCATGTAATTCTTAATATAGAGATTATAAGGCATTGATAAGAGGTACTTTTTTTTAAAATGAAAATAACCTGTGTTATAAAAGATGTCTTATCCTGGACCCCACTGGCAATTGTGTGACCTTACTGTGATTGTGTTACTCTACAGTATCTGCTGTAAATAGGGGTGCTGGGCCAGAAAGAAGAGGCTCAGTGTTTCCATCCGTATAAGTGCAGACATATGTATCTGGATGCCTATTTTTAACTTTGTAAGCCATTTTGTACTTCAAAAATAACATAGCTTTGAGCAATTTTTGCTTGTTTGCATTCAATGTTTCCCATAGCAGGGGTCAGGAACTCTATCCATGGGGTCACTGAGGATCTCTAAATTGATTCAAAGAGTCTGTTGATAAAGAATTAAGCGTAGTCAATTAGCACTGCCGATTCCTGGCAAGAAACCATATGTCAAAATTATCCAGACTTCCCTCTTCAAATCCCATTATCCAGACTTTCCTCTTCAAATTACCATTTTCAGTAACCTCCTCTATCTCCAAAATGACTCATTCTTCACCAACATTTTCTAACAAAGATCACTACCATTCTGATACATACACAGACCAGCTCTTCTATTGCAACTCTCTTGCAGTGGAGGTGAGGTATTGAAAAGCAAACTTTCACTATCATGGAACAAGTTTAATAATGCTCGTTGTAATCCTTTTCTATATATTGTTTTTTCTGCATTTTGGGAGTACTGGAATTAGATACCCAAAATACTTTCAATTGCAAAAAAGACATGTTAAACAATATCATTCATTAGAACTCTAGACATTCCTCAATTACTGTGGAGTTAGAATACTTTATCTGGATTACAACAGTAACCTGAATCTCACTTACCAATTACATTTCTGTCAAATTTTAGGTCTTTAACAACAATGTAATTGTTAAGAGAAGTGTGCATATCTTGATACAGCATTGGTTTTGGTAATCAGTTTTCTACCACCTCTGTTTCTCAATGATATAAAAATAAATCTTCTTTAAACAAATTACAATTTTTATTACCTGGAAAAAAATACATCAATTTAAAAATGAGTTAAGAAAATAGACAAGAATATTTTAAAATTCAAACCAAATTAAATTAACATCAAATAAAACATGAGAACTAATAGGTTCAGTAAATTGATGGAAGAAAGATATGTTCAATAATCACGGAGCAGAACAAAAGTCATTTTTCCAAACTGTAACTAGTAAAATAAAAGGAATTATCAACAAATTTATTTCAACGTAGTTCCAAAAGCAAGATAACGAAATGAAGGTGGTATTATTATATAGCCGGAAAGTTTAGTGGTAGGCCAAGTAAACATTTGAATAAAAGACTTATACTATTTGATAAGATACCAACAAAGTATATTTAAAATTTATCTTAGCATCAGGAACAATGTATTAAACCCTTAAAATTGTAAGAAAAATGTAGCAATGGTAATTAGTTCCATGTGAGCCAGGATAAGATCAGAAAAAAAATTGTTGACATTTTCCTATCAATAAAGGTGAATTTTAACACTTTTATTTAACTAATACTTAATTAATTCTATTTTTCTGTGCTCATATAAAATATATGTTACTGTCCAAGGGAGAAAAATTGTTAAGAGTCAACATTCTCAAGCAAGTTACATTTAATAGATAACCATTAATGGACTGACTCTCTAAATTGAATAGTGAAATTTTGGTCCGTTATATTTAAAATAATTTCAGAAAGCATAGATCTTAAATTTATAACTATTTTCTTGGTTGATGATATTGTAAAGTAATAGTGAAATTGATATCTTAAGAAAAAGAAAAAACACTAAAATAAGATTTGTGATTAAAATAGTTGGCTATATAATTGGAATCAAAAGAAACAAATAATCTTCAGGAATAGTAGATGGAAAAATAAATGAGAAAAAAACCCCGGTTATTATACATGCACAGTAGAATGCCACAAAAATAGTTAATGTAACCTGAGACAAGAAGCTTCACTGATGAAAAGACAATTGGTTTTATGTTTGGAAAGGGCAAAGTATCTGTTTCAAAAGATTGTAACAGGAAGTTTAACTTGAAAATTAGGTTTTAGAATACTTAGGAGTTTTGTGTCAAATCTCTGTTGCTTTGATGAGGACATGAAAAAATTTGTTTAGAGAATTTAAAAGAACAGAGTAGTGAGGAGTGAATTATTTCTCTTTCAGACCAGTAGTAAACAATCTTAGATAGACTAAGTGGCTTATATTTTAGAGCTATCTATATTCAAGTATTTCCGTACCTATAAAGATACCTTCTGCACTTCAATCTTCCTTTCCTACTTAAGTATTCCTTAATTCTTAATTAAATATTTCTTGATATTTCTTGATTTTTTATTTCTCATAGTATACCACTCATCACAAATACATTTACACATTTTATCTCCATGTAAGTATCTCCTCTCTTCCTGTAAGTTTTTCGATTTTTCTTTTTACTGTGTTATTCTCCTCAGCATACTGTAATACCTACTACTCAGTTTTTGAAATGCCTTTTAAAATTTCTCAGACCACACTAAAAAGCAATTACCTGTAAAGAAGTTAATCCCTTGCAAATTTATTTTGTTCATTATTTTCAATTCACATGATAAACTTTGTAGGGACATGGATGCAGCTGGAAACCATCATTCTTAGCAAACTATCACAAGAAGAGGAAACCAAACACCGCATGTTCTCACTCATAGGTGGGAACTGAACAATGAGCTCACTTGGACTCGGGAAGGGGAACATCACACACTGGGGCCTATCATGGGGAGGGGGGAGGGGGGAGGGATTGCATTGGGGAGTTATACCTGATATAAATGATGAATTGATGGGTGCTGACGAGTTGATGGGTGCAGCACACCAACATGGCACATGTATACATATGTAACAAACCTGCACGTTATGCACATGTACCCTAGAACTTAAAGTATAATAAAAATAAAAATAAAAAATAAATAAAAAAAACTAATGTTGCTAATATTGTATGTCTAAATTATAGTAATGTGTGTAAATATAAACATATTTACGAATTTAAACTTTATAACCCTCTACCTTCTAGGTTTACCTAGGAAAGTGTATTTTATTCGCTGATAATTTTAGAGAAAGTGCTATTTTCATGCTTAAATTTCTTATCAAATATAGTGGCATTTTATGTTTTTAAATAATAAAAAGTAATGCTGTGCTAATTATTATTTTGATTCTTTTATTTTAAACTGATAGCACAGTACATGGATATTTCTCAATTCATAATATTCTATAGTAAGTTCCAAGTAAGGACCTTTTTTGTTTGACTGATTATTCTTCATTTATTTTCTTAGTTATATTCTCAGTCCAAGTGAAGTATACATTGAGTGTATTTGGTACACATTTTAATGTATTTAACTCTTCCAAAGCAAAGTTTATATATGTGTTTATATATCTTACATTTATATAGCGATATCCTTTATTTGATAATAGATTTACATTTTCTGTATTTATTTTTAAAATATACTTAACATATTTTGCTATATTTTTCATCCCTTTTGTTTGTTGTAACTCTGTCTTATATGTTTAACATCTAACTTGTGTTTATAGATGTCAATATAATTATATTACTGCCCTTGCATAGTATTTCAGTTTTTTGCTTATACCACCTTTTATTTATATAGTTCTCTTACATCATTTAAGTAATTTTATTTTTATTTTACTTTTGCCAGCAAAGCATGGCAATGAATCCTATTATATAAAAATCCTGTGGACCTCTGGAAAGTAATTTTTTTTTTTTTTTTTTTTTGGTATTTACTCAGGACAACTGCTGAGCGATAAGGCATACATAATTTCATTAAATACTGCAAGATCACTCTCAGTATGGCTGTGTTATGTATTTCCACCAGAAACACAAAGGTTGTTCATTTATTCCTGTTTGACTGCACCTGTTTTCCCTCTTTCTAATTTTTCCCATATTACGAGCTTAAACTAGTATGTCATTATTATCATCTGCATTTCTTCAATTATTAGTGTAATTATTGTTTTGCATATTAGTTAGGAATTAAAATTTTCTTTCTTTTTAAAAAACTTTTGTGGGTACCTAGTAGGTATATATATTTATGGGATACACGAGATAATTTGGTACAAGCATGTAAGGCATAATAGTTACATCATAATAAATGGGGTGTCCTTTCCCTCAAGTGTTTGCCGTTTGTGTTACAAGCAATATACTTTTAGTTATATTAATATATATCATTAAATTATTGTTGAGTATAATCACTCTTTGGTGCTATACAATATTAAGTCTTATTCACTCTTCTTACTACTTTTTGTACCTATGAACCATCCTCACTTCCACTCCACACTCCTCCCTTTCTCAGCCTCTGGAAATGATCCTTCTACTTTCTAACTCCTGAGTTCAATTGTTTTACATTTTAGCACCAATAACTAAGTGAAAACATGTGAAGTTTGTCTTTCTCTGCCTGGCTTATTTCACTTAACATAATGACCTTCAATTCCACCCATATTGTTGCAAATGACAGGATCTTGTTACTTTTTCTGGATGAATATTACTCCATTATGTCTGTGTGCCAGATTTTCTTTATCCAGTCATCTGTTGATGGACACTTAGTTTCCTTCCAAATCTTGGCTAGGGTGAGCAGTGCTGCAACAAACATGAGAGTGCAGAAATCCCTTCCATATACTGATTTTCTTCCTTTGAGGTCTATACCTAGTGGGATTGCTGTGTCCTATGGTAGCTCTAGTTTTTGTTTTTGAGGAACCTCTAAACTGTTCTCCATAGTGTTTGAACTAATTTACATTCCCACCAATAGTGTATGAAAGTTCACTTTTCTATACATACTCACAAGCATTCATTATTGCCTCTCTTTTGGATAAAAGTCATTTTAACTGAAGTGACATGGTGTTTCATTGTGGTTTAGATTTGTATTTATCTGATGATCAATGATGTTGAGCGCCTTTTCATAGGCCTGTTTGGCATTTGTATGTCTTTTGAGAAATATCTAATAATATCTCAAAATATTTTCCTATATTTTTCATCTTGTGTCTTTATGGTATAACTCAGTCTATTATATTTGATTTCTAGCTTCTATTAATATATGTATATTTGTGTTTATATGTAAATAAACACAGGTTAGACGTCAAATGTAAAAGGCTGAGTCATAACATTAACTTTTGCTCATTTTTAATCAGATTATTAGATTTATTCCTATCGAGTTGTCTGAGCTCCTTATATATTCTGGTTATTAACACCTTGTCAGGTGGGTAGTTTGCAAATATTTTTCCCATTCTGTGGGTTGTTCCTTCACTTCGTTGATTGTTTCCTTTCCCATGCTGAAGCTTTTTAATGTGATGTGATCCCAATTGTCCATTTTTGCTTTGGTTGCCTTGCTTGTGGGGCATGACTCAAAAAAGTTTTGCCCAGACCAATCTCCTGGAGTTTCCTCAGTGTTTTCTTATAGTAGTTTCAAGGTTTGAAGTCTCAGATTTAAGTCTTTTATCCATTTTTCTTTGATAATTGTATATGGTGAGAGATAAGGGTCTAATTTCATTCTTCTGCATATATAGCTTTCCCAGAAACATTTATTGAAGACACTGGCTTTTCCCCAATGTTTGTTTTTGGCACTTTTTTTCAAAATGAATTCACTGTACTTGGATGGATTTGATTCTGGGTTTTCTACATGGTTGCTTGTGTCTGTTTTTAGGGCAGTACCGTGCTATTTTGGTTATTATAGCTCTGTAGTATAATTTGAAGTCAGATAATGTGATTCCTCCAGTTTTCTTTAGGTAGTATGTACAGTTAAACAATATTGATTCTTCCAATCCATGAACATGAAATAACTTCCCAATTTCTTGTGTCCTCTTCAATTTCATTCATCAGTGTTTCATAGGTTTCATTGGGGAAATCTTTAACTTCTTTGGTTAATTCCTATTTAATTTTATTTCTAACTAATATTAAGTGGGAATACTATTTTGACGTCTTTTTCAGATTGTTCAATGTTGGCTATTCATTTTTGTATGTTAATTTTGTATCCTGAAACTTTACCAAATTTATCAGTTCTATTAGTTTTTTGGTGGAGTCTTTAGGTGTTTCCAAATTACAGATTATATCATATGCAAACAAGGATAATTTGTCTTCTTACTTTCCAATTCGGATGCCCTTTGTTTCCCTCTCTTGTCTGATTGCTCTAGCTAGGACTCCGGGTACTATGTTGAGTAAAAGTGGGGAAAGTGGGTATCGTCATCATTATCCAGATCTTAGAGGAAAGGCTGTTAGGTTTCCCCATTCAGGATGATGCTAGCTATGAGTCTGTCATATATGACTTTCATTATGTTGAGGTATGTTCCTTCTATACCCAGTTTTCTAAGGGGTTTTATTATGAAGGGATGTTGAAATTTATCAAATAATTTTCCAGCATCAATTGAAATGACCATATGGTTTTGTCCTTCAATCTGTTGATATGCTGTATCAAATTGATTGATTTTCATATGTTAAACCATCCCCATATCCCTGAGATAAATCCCACTTGGTCATGATGAATAATCTTTTTCATGTATTGCAGAATTTGTTTTGCTCATGTTGAGGATTTTTGCATCAAAAATCAGAGATATTGGGGTATAGTTTTCTTGCATTTTCTTTTTTGTTTTTGATGTGTCTTTGTCTGGTTTTGGTATCAAGGTAATATTAAACTCATCAGATGAGTCTGAAAACATTCTCTCTCTTCTATATTTCAGGATAGTTTGAATAGGATTGAGATTATTTCTTTTTTAAATGTTTGGCAGAATCAACAGTGAAGCCATTGGATTCCAGGCTTTTCTTTGCTGGGAGACGTTTTATTATGACTTTGATCTCATTACTTGTTCAGGTTTCAAATTACTTCATGGTTCAATATTGGTAGTTTGTATTTGTCTAGGAATGTATCCAGTTCCTCTAAATTTTTAAAATTTATTGGCATATATTTGCTCATAATAGCCACTAATGATCCTTTGAATTACTGCATTTAGGTAGTTCTGATGTTTTTTAGTTTCCATTGCTATGGAATATCTTTTTTCATCCCTTTATTATTAGTGTATGTGTATCTTTGTATGTGAAATGTTTTTCTTGAGGTCTACGTTATCATGGTATTTTAAAATAGTGTTTTCAAAAGATCTTGAGGTCTTTTTTTCTTTATCATTAATTCAGCTACTCTGTCTTTTGACTGGAGAGTTTAGTCCATTTATATTCAATGTTATTATTTATGAGAAAGGGCTTACTCTTGTCATTTTGTTATTTGTTTTCTGGTTGTTTTGTGGTCTTCTCTTTCTTCTTTCCTTCCTTGTCTTCTTTTTAGTGAAGGTGATTTTCACTCTGATTTAATTTCTAGTGTGATTTAATTTGTTGCTTTTTATTTTTCATGTATCCATTGTATGTCTTTTATTTTAATTTGAGTTTTACCACGAGGCTTGCAAATAGTATCTTATATTCCACTATTTTAAACTGATGATACCTAACACGGATTGCATAAACAAACAAACAAGGAAAAAGAAAACTAATGAAAACTCTATGCCTTAGTTTTTTCTCTTTTTTACTTTTTGTTGTTTCTCTGTGTCTAATTGTACTGTCTGTATCTTAAAAAGCTATTGTCATTATTATTTTTATTGGTTCGTCATTTTGTTTCTCTACTTAAGCTAAGAGCAGTTTACACACCACAATTACAGTGTTAAAATATCCAAGTTTTTGTGCCAGGGGATGAGGGTGTTAGTGTCAGAAATTCAAGATTGTTTTCCTATCTTCTTCAGTGTCTCTTTCAGTGATATAAATTTAAAACCAGGTACCATGATTGCTCATCTGATTTTTGGTTCTTATGACAGTTATTTCACGTGGGTGCTTACCATTACTAGTGAGTTTTGTACCTTCATATGATTTCTTAATATTCATTAACAGTCTTTTCTTTCAGATTGAAGAACTCCCTTTATCATTTCTTATAGGACAGGTCTGGTGTTAAATCCCCCAACTTTTGTTTGCCTGGAAAAAGCCTATTTCTCCTTTATGTCTGAAGGATGTTTTTGCCTTTATATACTATTCTAGGGTAATTTTTCTTTCCCTCAGCATTTTAAATATCTCATGTCACTCTCTCCTGACCTGTAAGGTTTCCACTGAAAAGCCTGCTGCCTGATATATGGGAGTGCTGTTGTATGTTATTTGCTTATTTTTGCTTGCCACTTTCAGAATCCTTTCTTTATTCTTGATCTTTAGGAGTTTGGTTATTAATGTCTTGAAGTAGTCTTATTTGGGTTAAATCTGCTTGATTGTTCTATAGCCTTCCTGCAGTTGAATAGTGGTATCTTTCTCTAAGTTTGTGAAGTTGTGTTACTGTGCCTTCAAATGAACTTTCTACCTTGATCTCATTCTCTGCCTTCTCTTTAAGGCCAATAACTCTTAGATTTGCCAATTTGATGGCTATTTGTCAGATCTTGTAGTTATACTTCATTCTGTGACTTGGCTAGGAATTGAAGTTTTTGTGTCTTACACAGTCTTTCAAGTTTACTTAGAACTCCAGAGCACTTTAGCCCATGGTGGTGAGGCTTGCTGAGAAACTCTAGTTCCAACTGCTGGGAGGGGCATTGTTCCTCTGGCAAGGGCTGGTTCAAAATCTCCCTCTATAGTTGGAGACTGACTGAGACTAGCACAGCTTTGATCTCTTCTATGACAAGGCAGCACTGAGTTCAATGCCAAGTCCCCCAGTCACTGTGCTCTCCCTCCCACAAGTGCACAGATGCTCTCTTCACACCACTTCTGCCAGGGGATGGGGATGTTGGTGTCAGAAATTTAAGACTGTCTTTTCTATCCTCTTCGTGCCTCTTTCAGTGGTATAAAGTTCAAAGTAGGTACTGTGATTGCTATTCTGATTTTTGGTTCTTATGATGGTTCTTTCAAGTGTGTAGTTGGTTGTTACAATTTGATGTTTCTGCAGAGGGGATGACTGGTAGAGGCTTCTATTCTGCCATACTGCTCCATCCTTAATCATTAAGTTTTCTACCTCCATGACTGCTTAAACACAAACTGCTTATAATTCTATTAATCACATATTTCCTGATTTGCTACTCTACGTTATCATGGTATTTTAAAATAATATAATTTTAAATCTATAGCTGTTTTAGAAATTGCACATCACCATCCTGACTTAAAAGCCACTTTTATTATCTACATATTACAATATATAGAAGAACGATTCAGACTCTGTATGATTTTTGGTCCTTACCTTTGCATTTTTCCCAGTTATTCATTATTTTCACTCTTTGGTCTTCATGAACATTTTGTTTTGAAGCAAGTTTATAATTAATGAAAAAGTTGCAAAAACATACAGAGGTCTTCTCTGTCTCTCAACTTTTCCTATTTTTAACATCTCACAAAAACATACAATTATCAAGAACAGTAAATTAACACTGATAAAATATTACTAACTAGACATGGACCTTACTCAAACTTTTTCTACTTTTTCACCAATGTCCTTTTTAAATTTTTTAACAGTGTGCTCTCTCTTTGGCTTATTTTACAAAATTATCTGTAATAAACTACCCTATAAACCATGCATATTTATCCTCTCATATTAAATTTGGACAGTTTGTCATAATTTCATTCCACATGAAATGAATAAAACCACAACAATTTCAGATAAACTTGTGGGAATATGAGATTTGTGTGGTACTGACTTGTTTCATGCATAAGAAACACAGTTTCTCTTCATTATTATCAGCTATTTTTTCCTAAAATAGACCTTATTTCCCTCCACAAATATTCCACTTACTTGTAGTTAGATATATTCCTATATACTTTTTCTTTCTTATTATTAAAATTTTATTTTATTTTCTGTTTCTGTTTTTATTTTTGTCAAACTTATCAATGAATATGGCTTAAAATGTTAACTTGTTAATTAGATACCTTAATAGACAACAAATAGCAATCCCTAGCCTCCCTCTTTACCTCACGTTATATGAGGGACTTTAAAGAAAGTCGCGGGGCGGAGCAAGATGGCCGAATAGGAACAGCTGCAGTCTCCATCTCCCAGCGCGAGCGACACAGAAGACCGGTGATTTCTGCGTTTTCAACTGAGGTACTGGGGTCATCTCACTCGGGAGTGCCGGACAATCGGTGCTGGTCAGCTGCTGCAGCCCGACCAGCGAGAGCTGAAGCAGGGCGAGGCATCGCCTCACCTGGGAAGCGCGAGGGGGAAGGGAGTCCCTTTTCCTAGGCAGGGGAACTGAGACACACAACACCTGGAAAATCGGGTAATTCCCACCCCAATACTGCGCTGTAACACCGGCACACCGGAGATTATATCCCACACCTGGCCGGGAGGGTCCCACGCCCAGGGAGCCTCCCTCCTTGCTAACACAGCAGTCTGCGGCAATCTAACCGCAAGGCAGCAGCGAGGCTGGGGGAGGGGCGCCCGCCATCGCTGAGGCTTAAGTAGGTAAATAAAGCCGCTGGGAAGCTCGAACTGGGTGGAGCTCACAGCAGCTCAAGGAAACCTGCCTGTCTCTGTAGACTCCGCCTCTGGGGACAGGGCTCAGCTAAAGCAGCAGAGGCCTGTCCAGACGCGAACGACTCTGTCTGACACCTTTGAAGAGAGCAGTGGATCTCCCAACACGGAGGTTGAGATCTGAGAAGGGGCAGTCTGCCTGCTCAAGTGGGTCCCTGACCCCTGAGTAGCCTAACTGGGAGACATCCCCCACTAGGGGCAGTCTGACACCCCACACCTCACAGGGTGGAGTACACCCCTGAGAGGAAGCTTCCAAAGCAAGAATCAGACAGGTGCACTCGCTGTTCAGCAATATTCTATCTTCTGCAAACTCTGCTGCTGATACCCAGGCAAACAGGGTCTGGAGTGGACCTCAAGCAATCTCCAACAGACCTATAGCTGAGGGTCCTGACTGTCAGAAGGAAAACTATCAAACAGGAAGGACACCTATACCAAAACCCCATCAGTACGTCACCATCATCAAAGACCAGAGACAGATAAAACCACAAAGATGGGGAAAAAGCAGGGCAGAAAAGCCGGAAACTCAAAAAATAAGAGCGCATCTCCTCCTGCAAAGGAGCACAGCCCATCGCCAGCAATGGATCAAAGCTGGTCAGAGAATGATTTTGATGAGATGAGAGAAGAAGGCTTCAGTCCATCAAACCTCTCAGAGCTAAAGGAGGAATTACGTACCCAGCGCAAAGAAACTAAAAATCTTGAAAAAAGAGTGGAAGAATTGACAGCTAGACTAATTAATGCAGAGAAGGTCATAAACGAAATGACAGAGATGAAAACCATGACACGAGAAATACGTGACAAATGCACAAGCTTCAGTAACCGACTCGATCAACTGGAAGAAAGAGTATCAGCGATGGAGGATCAAATGAATGAAATGAAGCGAGAAGAGAAACCAAAAGAAAAAAGAAGAAAAAGAAATGAACAAAGCCTGCAAGAAGTATGGGATTATGTCAAAAGACCAAATCTACGTCTGATTGGGGTGCCTGAAAGTGAGGGGGAAAATGGAACCAAACTGGAAAACACTCTACAGGATATCATCCAGGAGAACTTCCCCAACCTAGCAGGGCAGGCCAACATTCAAATTCAGGAAATACAGAGAATGCCACAAAGATACTCCTCCAGAAGAGCAACTCCAAGACACATAATTGCCAGATTCACCAAAGTTGAAATGAAGGAAAAAATCTTAAGGGCAGCCAGAGAGAAAGGTCGGGTTACCCACAAAGGGAAGCCCATCAGACTGACAGCAGATCTCTCGGCAGAAACTCTACAAGCCAGAAGAGAGTGGGGGCCAATATTCAACGTTCTTAAAGAAAAGAATTTTAAACCCAGAATTTCATATCCAGCCAAACTAAGTGTCATAAGTGAAGGAGAAATAAAATTCTTTACAGATAAGCAAATGCTTAGAGATTTTGTCACCACCAGGCCTGCCTTACAAGAGACCCTGAAGGAAGCCCTAAACATGGAAAGGAACAACCGGTACCAGCCATTACAAAAACATGCCAAAATGTAAAGACCATCGAGGCTAGGAAGAAACTGCATCAACTAATGAGCAAAATAACCAGTTAATATCATAATGGCAGGATCAAGTTCACACATAACAATATTAACCTTAAATGTAAATGGACTAAATGCTCCAATTAAAAGACACAGACTGGCAAACTGGATAAAGAGTCAAGACCCATCAGTCTGCTGTATTCAGGAGACCCATCTCACATGCAGAGACATACATAGGCTCAAAATAAAGGGATGGAGGAAGATCTACCAAGCAAATGGAGAACAAAAAAAAGCAGGGGTTGCAATCCTAGTCTCTGATAAAACTGACTTTAAACCATCAAAGATCAAAAGAGACAAAGAAGGCCATTACATAATGGTAAAGGGATCAATTCAACAGGAAGAGCTAACTATCCTAAATATATATGCACCCAATACAGGAGCACCCAGATTCATAAAGCAAGTCCATAGAGACTTACAAAGAGACTTAGACTCCCATACAATAATAATGGGAGACTTCAACACTCCACTGTCAACGTTAGACAGATCAACGAGACAGAAAGTTAACAAGGATATCCAGGAATTGAACTCATCTCTGCCCCAAGCGGACCTAATAGATATCTATAGAACTCTCCACCCCAAGTCAACAGAATATACAGTCTTCTCAGCACCACATCACACTTATTCCAAAATTGACCACATAATTGGAAGTAAAGCACTCCTCAGCAAATGTAAAAGAACAGAAATTATAACAAACTGTCTCTCTGACCACAGTGCAATCAAACTACAACTCAGGACTAAGAAACTCAATCAAAACCGCTCAACTACATGGAAACTGAACAACCTGCTCCTGAATGGCTACTGGGTACACAACGAAATGAAAGCAGAAATAAAGATGTTCTTTGAAACCAATGAGAACAAAGATACAACATACCAGAATCTCTGGGACACATTTAAAGCAGTGTGTAGAGGGAAATTTATAGCACTAAGTGCCCACAAGAGAAGGCAGGAAAGATCTAAAATTGACACTCTAACATCACAATTAAAAGAACTAGAGAGGCAAGAGCAAACACATTCAAAAGCTAGCAGAAGGCAAGAAATAACTAAGATCAGAGCAGAACTGAAGGAGATAGAGACACAAAAAACCCTCCAAAAAATCAATGAATCCAGGAGTTGGTTTTTTGAAAAGATCAACAAAATTGACAGACCGCTAGCAAGGCTAATAAGAAAAGAGAGAGGAATCAAATAGACGCAATAAAAAATGATCAAGGGGATATCACCACCAACCCCACAGAAATACAAACTACCATCAGAGAATACTATAAACACCTCTACGCAAATCAACTAGAAAATCTAGAAGAAATGGATAATTTCCTGGACACGTACACTCTTCCAAGACTGAACCAGGAAGAAGTTGAATCCCTGAATAGACCAATAGCAGTCTCTGAAATTGAGGCAACAATTAATAGCCTACCCGCCAAAAAAAGCCCAGGACCAGATGGATTCACAGCTGAATTCTACCAGAGGTACAAGGAGGAACTGGTACCATTCCTTCTGAAACTATTCCAATCAATAGAAAAAGAGGGAATCCTCCCTAACTCATTTTATGAGGCCAACATCATCCTGATACCAAAGCCTGGCAGAGACACAACAAAAAAAGAGAATTTTAGACCAATCTCCCTGATGAACATCGATGCAAAAATCCTCAATAAAATTCTGGCAAACCGGATTCAGCAGCACATCAAAAAGCTTATCCACCATGATCAAGTGGGCTTCATCCCTGGGATGCAAGGCTGGTTCAACATTCACAAATCAATCAACGTAATCCAGCATATAAACAGAACCAAAGACAAGAACCACATGATTATCTCTATAGATGCAGAAAAGGCTTTTGACAAAATTCAACAGCCCTTCATGCTAAAAATGCTCAACAAATTCGGTATTGATGGAACGTACCTCAAAATAATAAGAGCTATTTATGACAAACCCACAGCTAATATCATACTGAATGAGCAAAAACTGGAAAAATTCCCTTTGAAAACTGGCACAAGACAGGGATGCCCTCTCTCACCAGTCCTATTCAACATAGTGTTGGAAGTTCTGGCTAGGGCAATCAGGCAAGAGAAAGAAATCAAGGGTATTCAGTTAGGAAAAGAAGAAGTCAAATTGTCCCTGTTTGCAGATGACATGATTGTATATTTAGAAAACCCCATCGTCTCAGCCCAAAATCTTCTTAAGCTGATAAGCAACTTCAGCAAAGTCTCAGGATGCAAAATTAATGTGCAAAAATCACAAGCATTCTTATACACCAGTAACAGACAAGCAGAGAGCCAAATCAGGAATGAAATTCCATTCACAATTGCTTCAAAGAGAATAAAATACCTAGGAATCCAACTTACAAGGGATGTAAACGACCTCTTCAAGGAGAACTACAAACCACTACTCAGTGAAATCAAAGAGGACACAAACAAATGGAAGAACATACCATGCTCATGGATAGGAAGAATCAATATCGTGAAAATGGCCATACTGCCCAAGGTTATTTATAGATTCTATACCATCCCCATCAAGCTACCAATGAGTTTCTTCACCGAATTGGAAAGAACTGCTTTAAAGTTCATATGGAACCAAAAAAGAGCCCTCATTGCCAAGACAATCCTAAGTCAAAAGGACAAAGCCGGAGGCGTCATGCTACCTGACTTCAAACTATACTACAAGGCTATAGTAACCAAAACAGCATGGTACTGGTACCAAAACAGAGATATAGACTAATGGAACAGAACGGAGCCTTCAGAAATAATGCCACACATCTACAACCATCTGATCTTTGACAAACCTGACAAAAACAAGAAATGGGGAAAGGATTCCCTATTTAATAAATGGTGCTGGGAAAATTGGCTAGCCATAAGTAGAAAGCTGAAACTGGATCCTTTCCTTACTCCTTATACGAAGATTAATTCAAGATGGATTAGAGACTTAAATGTTAGACCTAATACCATAAAAACCCTAGAAGAAAATCTAGGTAGTACCATTCAGGACATAGGCATGGGCAAGGACTTCATGTCTAAAACACCAAAAGCAATGGCAGCAAAAGCCAAAATTGACAAATGGGATCTAATTAAACTAAAGAGCTTCTGCACAGCAAAAGAAAATACCATCAGAGTGAACAGGCAACCTACAGAGTGGGAGAAAAGTTTTGCAATCTACTCATCTGACAAAGGGCTAATTTCCAGAATCTACAAAGAACTCAAACAAATATACAAGAAAAAAACAAACAACCCCATCAAAAAGTGGGGAAAGGATATGAACAGACATTTCTCAAAAGAAGACATTCATACAGCCAACAGACACATGAAAAAATGCTCATCATCACTCGCCATCAGAGAAATGCAAATCAAAACCACAATGAGATACCATCTCACACCAGTTAGAATGGCAATCATTAAAAAATCAGGAAACAACAGGTGTTGGAGAGGATGTGGAGAAATAGGAACACTGTTACACTGTTGGTGGGATTGTAAACTAGTTCAACCATTATGGAAAACAGTATGGCAATTTCTCAAGGATCTAGAACTAGATGTACCATATGACCCAGCCATCCCACTACTGGGTATATACCCAAAGGATTATAAATTATGCTACTACAAAGACACATGCACACGTATGTTTATTGCGGCACTATTCACAATAGCAAAGACTTGGAATCAACCCAAATGTCCATCATTGACAGACTGGATTAAGAAAATGTGGCACATATACACCATGGAATACTATGCATCCATAAAAAAGGATGAGTTTGCGTCCTTTGTAGGGACATGGATGCAGCTGGAAACCATCATTCTTAGCAAACTATCACAAGAAGAGAAAACCAAACACCGCATGTTCTCACTCATAGGTGGGAACTGAACAATGAGCTCACTTGGACTCGGGAAGGGGAACATCACACACTGGGGCCTATCATGGGGAGGGGGGAGAGGGGAGGGATTGCACTGGGGAGTTATACCTGATATAAATGATGAATTGATGGGTGCTGACGAGTTGATGGGTGCAGAACACCAACATGGCACATGTATACATATGTAACAAACCTGCACATTATGCACATGTACCCTAGAACTTAAAGTATAATAAAAATAAAAAAAAGAAAAAAAAAGTCACTCATATTTACCTCTGAATTTCTGAATAACTAAGTTATATTTATATTTTTCACTCCTTAAATGTAAGCATAATGTATTTCCTAAGATGATGACTTAGTTATTTTCCTTCTCTTAGCCCCACTACACTCTTGCATATAAAATATGTATCATTCTGGTCAGATTATTATTCATTACCCACACTATGATGTCTGCTACTCCGAGTGAAACTATATAGTAAAGTAGGATTAGTTACCCTTTTCACAATGTTTTCATTTGCATTCGACGGAGTAATTTTCTTTTCTGTTTAGTTTCTTGTCCATATATTTATTAAGAATTGAACCCGACTCCCCTCTAGGACAATCATTCATTCTAATATCAGATCACTTTTATCTACTTGAAGGGCTGTGTCCTGCCATCTGCCGCCCTCTTCCTGTCTGAATTGATTGTTCTCCGATCTCTGTGTACGTCTCCTATCCTGGAATATCTCTGCACTGCCCATTTTTGGGAATGCACCACATGCCTCCTGGTTTTGGTGTCTTCTACTTTCTTAAAATCCTCCTTCATTAGAATGAATATCATCCTACATGAAAAAATGAGGGTATGGAGTAAACATTTTGAATTATTACAGGTCTTGAAATAACTTTATTCTACCAAAACACTTGACTGATTATTTAGCTGGCAATTATTTTCAATCAGAACTTTCAGACATGGTTTCATCATCTTCTTGTTTCCAGAGCTGCTGCTGAAAATCTGAAATGATTTTGATGCGCAACTATTTCATGTGAAGTGTCTTTTTTAATGAAAGTTCTCTGTTGGCAGATGTCATTTGAGCAAGGGTCTGAATAATATGAATGTTGAGCTACTTCTTGAGATTATGTGAATGGTAGCTGTATTCATTTCCTGTGACTGCTGTAACTTATTACCAAATACTTGGTAGCTTGAAACAACAGAGATATATTCTGTTACATGTCCAAAGAACAGAAGCCTGAAATGGTTCTTGCAGGCCTTAAAGTAAGGTATCAACAGGGCTGGCTCCTCGCCGATTCCATTTTTGGTGCCTGCAAGCATTGTTTGGTTTGTGGCTGTATTAGTACAGTCTCTGCTTCTGTAGTCACATACCTTCTCCTCTTCTGTAGTGAAATCTCCCTCTGCCACTGTCTTAAGAGGAAACTTGTGATAGTATTGGATTACTGTGGGACTGCCTGGATAATCTTACTATCTTAAAATCCATAACTTAATCACCTCTGCAAAGGGTCTTTCAGTGAGACAGGTATCATGTTCAGAGTTTCTGAGATTCAGATAGCAACATGTTTTAGGGGGTGAAGGGATAATTGTTAAGCTTACCACAGTAGTCAATCAGAAAAAAAAAGATAGTCAATGCAAAGATGTTTTCTGATTTATTGAATATGGTAAGAATTTAATGTGTCATGAAAGGGTATAACATAGGCTAGAGCCTTCAGAAGGTCAGAGTTGACTTTGTGCATGGTATTGAAATTCATTCAGGGGTTCACAAAGAATGAGGGATTTCTTTCTTTAAAATCCACAATAAAATAATCCTCTTAGAAAATGTAGATGCTAGTCACTTTGGAGTCTCTTGCTTCTCACATTCATTATTATTACAAATGAACAACTTAAGGCTTTTAGGGAGCACATACTACTAATTTTGATAATAATAACAATAAAAGCTGACATTTGTTGTTTATTTACTGTGAGAAAAGCTCTATTGTCAGCATTTTAAATGAATACTTTCCTTCACTTCTCACAACAATCTTATTATCACCATCCCCATTCTCCAAATGAAGGGTTATGTGACTTGCACAAGGTCACACTAAGATTTGAAGTCAGAATGGGAATTCAGGCTCCATGTCTTCTGAAGCCACATGGAAAGACCACCAAACGTATCCTGAGGGAAAAAACAGAGAGCATTTGTTTCCCCCTTGTAGTTCCTGCCATTTGCCCTAGGGAGTGTCCCAGTAATGAGATGAGCATGAAAGGTTATTTCTACCAGGTCTAATTTGAGTATGCAATGCAATTAATATAGAATACATACATTTCTTTTTAAAGAAGTAAAACATAATTAAAATATATTAAGTATAAATTTAAGAACACCATAGTTCTCCCTAAGCATGTTTAATGGATAAAAGTCAACCGGTACCATTCAGAGTGGTGATTGAATCCTGAAATATTGAGAAGTTTTGTATGACCCAGGTCATGGTTTCCTAATTAGTGGAACTACATTTTTGATTTCCAGAGACTAGAATAGCTTCTGTGCTTTGCAATCCTGAAAGGCTCTACCAACATACATTTTGGCTGTGAAATGCAGTTTTGTTTTATTTCCCTAGGTGCGGGCAAGGAAAATACAAAGCAATCCTCTTTACTCCATGATTAGATGCTTCCCAGTAGAAAAGACATTAGGTTTTAATGATTGTTCTTCAACTATTCAAAGCAAGTTAATTAATTTATAGAATTTAAAATGTTATAAATTCTGCAATAATACGAAGACCCATCATCTTGGTCAAGCCGAGCACATGGATGGGGTCTCTGTTGCCGAGAACATGGATGGGGTCTCTGTTTCCTAAGTTTAATTTTCTGTTTTACAATAAATTAGTCCTCATTTAGAGGGCAGGGGAGTCTTTGTAGTGTTGTTCAAATGAGTTCATCTGCTTTTGATTTGGGCCCACTTGACTCTGCATTTCCAATTTTCCTTGGCAGGTAGTTCTAAATCCAAATGGTTGGATCAAATCACTGAATGCTAACACAGTCTTCTTTATGTGTATATACCAAAGTGTTTCGAAGTCTCTTTCTGTGCATTGAAATCATAGAGTATATTTCCCTCCTCTCCCCTCCCCTCCCCTCATATTGTGATGTTACCAAGGCTTGTGCTTTTATTTCTTAATAATCATCACCCTGCACATTTTTTCTTGGGAGACCCTATTTTGTCCATGGCTTCAACTATCATTTTTATACTGATGTTCTTAACCCACTCCTTCTTCTGAGATCCAAAGTAATCAACCAAACTTCCTCTTCAGCATCCTCACCAGGTAGGTGGTCCCTTAGGTACGTTAAGGCCAACATGTTCATAACAACCACACATGCACCTGCACACACACATGCACACACTCACACTATTCTGACTCGTAACTCCAAAGCTATTCATTTTCATACGTTTCTTTTCTCAGTAAATGGCATTTCTAGCTATCCAGGTGTCCAAGCCTTTCATGATTTGCCTAGCTGCCTTCTTCTCTCTCAGGGAATCTTGACCTGGATTGATCTTTAGAATCACCTATAAACTATAAAATAATACTGTAACTGAACTCCCACCAGAAATTCTGATTTAATGTGTTTGAATGAAGTTATGACATTTATTTCTTTCTTAAAAGCTGAATAGGTAGTTCTAGTTACATCAGCGTCAAGAACCACTGCTTCATGTTATCCAGCTTTCAACAGGTTAACAACTGTATCGATCAGTGGTTTGCAACCTTTGCTGAATACTGTCATTAACTGGGGAACCTAAAAATATACTATATATGAGTTCTGCCTGTTTACTACCAAGGCTAATAACCACCCTCATAGATACCATCTCAGCTGATCCCCGACAACCCTATGCTAACCCACATTTATTGCCTTGATCCAGGCAGTAATTATCACACAGTTATTAGAAGTTTATATTCCCCTAATCTCACTTCTGCCAAAGAGATTTTCTTAAAACATAAATCTGACTATGGTCCTGGTCCTACTTTTCCTAAAATCTTCCGCAAAGTCATTCAGCTTCTGTACCATCCTGGAGATGTGTTTCTTTTATTATTACTATCATTTTATGATTTATTTATTTATTTGAGACAGAGTCTCCCTCTGTTGCCTAGGCTGGAGTGCAGTGATGCGATCTCGGCTCACTGCAACCTCTGCCTCCCAGGTTCAAGCGATTCTCCTGCCTCAGCCTCCTGAGTAGCTAGGATTACAGGTGCACACCGCCACGCCCTGCTAATTTTTGTATTTTTAGCAGAGACAAAGTTTCACCATGTTGCCCAGACTGGTCACAAACTCCTGAGCTCAGGCAAACTGCCTGACTCGGCCTCCCAAAGTGCTAGGATTACAGGTGTGAGCCACTGCGTCTGGCCAGCAATGTGTTTCTTATAAACCAATTTTACCAATAAGAACATCAAAGAAGAGTGTTAGGCGCAATATTTGAGCACAGGTGTAAAAGAATAAGTTCCACAATTTTATTTCATAGTTGTAATGTTCATTAAACACAATGTTCCCACAAACAAAATATAGGTCTCTTGTGGCAAGGGCATTTTCAATAAAGTGGCTGGCTGGTAATAATAAAAGAATAACAATACCAACAAAACACCAAAAGCTACCAAAGGGTTAAATGTATATTTCTGTATAATTTAGATAAGCTCAAGACATTATCAATCATGGACTATTGACAAATGGCTTAAACCATCAAGGGTTATTTTATTCAGTGTCATTTGTAATAGTCAGATTGTTTAAGTGTTTCAATCAGACTGATTCTGCAAACAGTTCTTACTAATGTTGAACTTAAACTGTTCAAACAAAATCTGGTCGGTAAGATTAAGTGTTTTACACTTTAAGTGCACCGAAAAACAAACAAAAAGTCAAACATCTGTGGCTCTAGATAATTTTGAACCCTTCTACTTTCTGAATTGTGTAATAGTTGAAATCTCAAATGACTTCAGTATTACTCCAAAGATTGTTGCTATTACACAGTATCCAAAACTAATATTAATACTTCTGAATAGAGAGGTTAATAACAATATGTGAAGACACAAGGAGTTATAAGAACCTGCACTTTTTTTCATAAAATTAAGATTAAAATATTATCTATGTTTTTATCTATCTCATCTATTTACCTCTAACTGACATAATATTATGTATTACATTTTTAAGGGTCATCATAAAACCCCATCAAGTATCTTTTATCTATTTAAAATTAACCAACAAAAATAGCTGTAATTCTGAATAACTCAATGTGTGGCCCTAGCAGCAGCTTGATGTGTTTTCTTCTTATCCCCGGTCTGTGAATACTCAGAATCCACGTGCTAAACTTCTTTTGAGATTCACCACCATTCTACATTCAAACTCCTCTTGCACTCATTAAATGTGATGGTTGTCCTAACTTGACCTCATGCCACTGGCCACACTGATTTATTCGGCAGTGTGCACCTGACACAAGGTAAGCTAGTGAGGGTCCTTCTCTTGGATTTTTAAGGTAGATTTAAGAAAGAAGATTCATGTCTCTCTGTGGCTGAAGCTTCACACTGAGTCTTGGAAGTTGTCATTGGTGAGATCTCAGTTTTGCAACCAAGGGAAGGAAGCCAGTCTACTATGAGAAAAAAACAATGAAGCTAAAATGAAAGATGCAGAGAAAGAGATCTGGCAGCTATCTGATTTTTATTTTATGTTTGCTTGACTTACAGCGGAATGACTTTCCTATCTAGATTTTAGTTTTTCAACACTCCTTGAATTTAGTGAGCCAATAGCCCCCACTAATCTATCATAGTTTGACCCACATCTGTCAGAGATGTATGTTTGTTCAATCGACCTGCTGAGTTGGACGCCATAGTGTTCTATCTGGTTAGTCTTCATGGCCTAAATCCCAATTGTGTGTGCAGTAGATATAAATAGAAGTAAGAAGCCAAGCATTTCCTGACAAAAACGTTGCTTTTTGGTGATATTTTAAGCATTTAAAAGATAGGCAATGACCAGTCAAATCAGATGCCAGCTAGAACCAATGGCCATACCAGTGTAAATGATCTAAACATTCAATTAAACACAATACTCCCACAACTTCTTTGGCTTCCTTGTGCTTAGAGGCTGAAACTGCTTTACCAGGACATTCTGCAGGACGAGCAAGAACTGCCCTCAGTGCCACTTCACTTGGTAAACTTGCTTGGTCTCCTTCCTTTCCCAGTCCCACTTCCCCTCTCCCTTCCTGGTTTTTCTTGGAGCTCTTATGATTAAATCTTTCATGGAGATATTTTTCAGAGTGTGTTTCTGCAAAACCCGATTTAAAAGGGTTGGTGATAGTAGTTGGATCCTAACACTACATGTGAATTATACCTTGAATTGAAACAAATGACATAAGAGAATTAACATTAATTCTTTTTATTCAATTCATTTAGGTCCAAACTATTATTTAAATCTTCTAAACTAATGGCATTATATAGTCATATGTGGAAAGCTTGAAAATGCCTTAATGTTTATCTTTCTGCAATCATTCTTAGAGAAGTGCATAAAAACCTTTGTATCTGCACTTGGAATATTTGTGCTTATATATATTTTAAAAGGTGAAATGTTAATGCTAGCCTTTGTTTCTTTAGTCTAGAGGAGCTTCTGAGCTGAGTAATCTGAGAAAATAGATATGTAAGTGTCATGGTGGTAGAACTGGAAAAAAGCTCAGTGTATCCAAGCACATGGCCAAAAAGTAGCTCAGGAACTAGTAGTTTACGCAGTAAGAGTGAATCATTAGTATGGACAGGGAAAACGCATACCTATAGTAGAGAAAACTGTTAGACAGGACCTAATGTGTCCAAGGCTCACAAGGTGATAAGTCGTGCTGGTATCTGTTACCCCTGATAAAATACGATAAGAAGGGCTCTTTAACTCTAGGATCTTCTTCAAAGCAATAACCCCAGTCTAGTAACAATAAGTACAATTGTCTATCTTCTCTCAGAAAAGCATAGGAAAGACAAATAAAAACGCATCCTACAAACTACCTGACAGACACTCATCAAAACCTTGAGGTCATCAAAAACGAGCAAAGGCTAAGACAATGTCCTAGACCAGGGCAGCCTACGAAGACAAGACACTCAAACGTAATGTGGGATCCTGAAGCAGAAAATAGACGTTACTGGGAAAACTGGAGACATCTGAATAAAGTCAAGCATTCTGTTAATAATACTGTATAAGTGTTAATTTCTTAGTTTTGACAAATGTCGTCATAGTAATGTAAGATGATAACATTAGCAGGAATTGGATAAAGTATAGCAGTGAATTATCTTTGCATCTTTTCTGTAAATCTAATACTCTTCCATGAGAATTGATTTTAAATGATGAGTCACTAATGCTACAGGTAGCCTATAAAATACCATTGCCATGTTTTCCCTTGATCTTAAAGAGAAGAGGATACAGGCTTATTTTCTTGGGAGGGTATGATTCAGGAGGGGGAAGGGGTGGAGTAGGGTTATTAATGAATTTAAGATAAATCTTAATTAAATAAATTAGGCAGCAGCTAGGCTCTTGCCATTTTGTTCATGTAAGTGATTGTAGGGACTCACAGTATTAAAGTGTGTTTGAAGAAAATTAAGATGGAGGGCTAAAAACTATGAGGATTTGCCTACGTTCATTTCTGGAAGACACGATGTGTACTTTTATTCTGTAAGCAAGGTGAGAAATCAAACCCAGACAGATGAGAATTTACACTGAATTTCAAGAGTATAAATATTTTAATATAAGTGTGTTCCAAATATTGCATTGGTTGTTTATCTGAAATTTAAATATAGCCGAGCATCCTTTATTTTATCTGGCAAACCTACATAGAGGGGACCCTCAGGGCCCATGACAGACTGCCTCTCTCAATACAACCATAAAGAAAAGGAGTTCACGTACTACCGGGGGAAATTGCTGTGTACTTAGCAACTTGAAAGCATGATACAATGTGAAAGATTCTAAACTAGGAATGTGAAATACTTTGGAATCTTTCAGAAATAACATTTAATTAGAACTGAGGGAATTAAAGAGGTCTTGATGGAAGAGATGGTATTTGTGCTGGGTTTCTCAAGGAAAGTAGAAGGTCTGAAAATTGAGGGATAGGTATTTCAGGGCATATCAACAATGTGGAAAAATTACATAAATTCACTCAGAAAAGGTTTGCTGATTCCATAGTAGATGCAATTCTCTATTCCTGGAAATGCTTTTGGAAAAACAGAAAAAAATGTCCCATCATCCCTCAGCATAAATTCAAAGAGGAACAATAAACAAATAAAAATAAACAATAATTGATCAGTTTATGAAATGTAAAGTGTTATAAGAAATAAAATTAAGGAAGATTCAGAATGATGGGAGAGCAGTATAATTTTATATAAAGTGATCACAGGGAATGTAATATTTAAGCAGACATTTGAAGAAAGAAGGAGGAAAGAGCAGGTTGTGCATCTTTTCAGGAGCAGAAAAAGAAAGTTTCAGGTAGAGAGAAGGCAAGTGCAAGAGCTTGGGGGCAGAAGCATGTCAGTGCCAGGAAGAGCAAGTGGCCAGTGTGGCTGGAGCGAGATGCCTGAAGCAGAAGTGGTGGAAGATGAGATCAGAAGAGTGAGTCAGATCGTGTAAGTCCTCCCTGTCCAATGAAAGGACGTGGTTGTTGTTTCCCAGCGAATTGCAAAGGTCCTGGAGTTTTGCAAGCTTAGAAATGGCATGATGGGATTCAGTCCATAGGGGAACATTCAGTGTAGGCACTGTGGAGTTTCTACATGGCAAAGATCAAGATTGAACACCCAGTGGGGAAGCTATCATGTTGCTTGCAGTGAGAGGTAATGGTGGCTGGGTGTAAAAGCAGTGCGTCAAGGGGCTCCAACTGCAGGATTTATAGCAAAATTAGAACATGCAGGATTTCCTCATGAATCTGAAGAGGAAGAAGGTGAAAACTAAGAGGTGGCTTTACATCATAGTATCATAGAATAGAAATGTTGGAAAATAATCATCGATACAATTGAAAGAATAAGCAATGGATGGTAGTGAGAAAAATGCATAAACATTGTAGTAAATACTAGATGACTTTAAATGTTAGAATAAGAAAATTTGACTCTGTGGGCAGTAGGAAAGTAAAAAACGATTTTGAGCAGAACAGTGTAATCTGATAGAGTCATGCATAGCTTAACAATGGGAATGTGTTCTGAGAAATGCATCATCAAGTTATTTTGTCCTTGTGCAAATATCAAAGAGTGTGCCATAATTACACACACCTAGATGATACAGCCTATTGTACACGTAGACTATATGGTAATGCCTATAACCCCTAAATACTTATGATTGTGTTACAATTGCTTTCAGGGATTAGTATAGTCACATGTATTTAAAAGTATATGAATATAGGAATGACACATTAAAAAATATGGTGTGGAAGATTTAAAAGTGGTACACCTGTACAGAGCACTTACTGTGAGTGGATCTTGCAGGACTGGAAGTTGCCCTGGGTGAGTAGAGTGAGTGAATGCTGAGTGAATGTGAAGGCCTAGGATGTTGGTATGCACTACTGTAGGCATTATAAACACCTTACACTACAGGTACACTAAGATATTTGATGTCTGTGTCCCCACCCAAATCTCATCTTGAATTCCCATGTGTTGTGGGAGGGACCACCCGGTGAGGTAATTGAATTATGGGGGCAGGTCTTTCCCATGCTGTTCTCATGACAGTAAATAAGTCTCATGAGATCTGATGGTTTTATACAGGGGAGTTTCCCTGCACAATCTCTCTCTCTTTGCCTGCTGCCATCCATGTAAGATGTGACTTGCTCCTCCTTGCCTCCTGCCATAATTGTGAGGCCTCCCCAGCCATGTGGAACTGTAAGTCCATTAAACCACTCTTTCTTTTGTAAATTGTCCAGTCTCAGGTATGTCTTTATCAGCAGCATGAAAACAGACTAATACCATATTGAAAATATTTTTTCTTCGATAATAAATTACCCTTAGCTTACTATAACTACTTTACTTTATAAACTTAGTTTTTTAAAACTATTTTACTCTTTTGTAATAGCACTTAGCTTGAAACATAAACATATTATATAGCAGTACAAAAATATTTTCTTTCTTTATATCCTTATTCTATAAGCTTTTTTCTTATTTTTATTTTTTTTAACCTTTTAAACTTCTTTATGAAAAATTAAGTTACAGATTGCAAAAATTTTCTCCCATTCCGTAGGTTGCCTGTTCACTCTGATGGTAGTTTCTTTTGCTGTGCAGAAGCTCTTTAGTTTAATTAGATCCCATTTGTCAATTTTGGCTTTTGTTGCCGTTGCTTTTGGTGTTTTAGACATGAAGTCCTTGCCCATGCCTATGTCCTAAATGGTACTACCTAGGTTTTCTTCTAGGGTTTTTATGGTTTTAGGTCTAACATTTACGTCTCTAATCCATCTTGAATTAATTTTCGTATAAGGAGTAAGGAAAGGATCCAGTTTCAGCTTTCTACTTACGGCTAGCCAATTTTCCTAGCACCATTTATTAAATAGGGAATCCTTTCCCCATTTCTTGTTTTTGTCAGGTTTATCAAAGATCAGATGGCTGTAGATGTGTGGTATTATTTCTGAGGACTCTGTACTGTTCCATTGGTCTATATCTCTGTTTTGGTACCAGAACCATGCTGTTTTGGTTACTGTAGCCTTGTAGTATAGTTTGAAGTCAGATATCGTGATGCCTCCGAAATAGGAACACTTTTACACTGTTGGTGGGATTGTAAACTAGTTCAACCATTATGGAAAACAGTGTGGCGATTCCTCAAGGATCTAGAACTAGAAGTACCATATGACCCAGCCATCCGATTACTGGGTATATACCCAAAGGATTACAAATCATGCTGCTATAAAGACACATGCACACGTATGTTTATTGCGGCACTATTCACAATAGCAAAGACTAGGAATCAACCCAAATGTCCATCATTGACAGACTGGATTAAGAAAATGTGGCACATATACACCATGGAATACTATGCAGCCATAAAAAAGGATGAGTTTGAGTCCTTTGTAGGGACATGGATGCAGCTGGAAACCATCATTCTCAGCAAACTATTGCAAGAACAGAAAACCAAACACCGCATGTTCTCACTCATAGGTGGGAACTGAACAATGAGATCACTTGGACTCGGGAAGGGGAACATCACACACCGGGCCTATCATGGGGAGTGGGGAGAGGGGAGGGATTGCATTGGGAGTTATACCTGATGTAAATGACAAGTTGATGGGTGCTGACGAGTTGATGGGTGCAGCACACCAACATGGCACAAGTATACATATGTAACAAACCTGCACATTATGCACATGTACCCTAGAACTTAAAGTGTAATAAAAAAAGAAAAAGAAAAATTAAGTCACAGACACACTCATTAGCCTAGGCCTACACAAGGTCAAGATAATTATTTTTGCTGTCTTCCACCTGCATAGCTTGTCCCACTGGAAAATCTACCATATCACCAGGCGACAGAAATGGTTCACCTCAAGACCACTGTCCTATTGGCTGTCCAGTTTTTACTGAAACATCCTTGGGCAGCACATGACTGTATTATATAATATATATTTACATCCTCTTTTTTGGACTTCAAGTGGAAAAGTGTAATTTAATCATCTACCTTGCATCATGATCCATTGGTCTATGCAGAACACTCATTAGTTTTATTCACTCCTATGTATCATCATCATGCATAGTTCACACCTCCTGCCCTCAGAACATTCAGAAGAAGAAACTGTCTTTATCTTTATATTTAAATTAGGAACATTAAGATTACAATTTCTTTCTTTCTTTCTTTCTTTCTTTCTTTCTTTCTTTCTTTCTTTCTTTCTTCTCTCTTTCATTTTTGACAAGAAATAATTGTATATGTTATGGGGTACACTGTGATGTTCTGATATATATATGTATACACACATACACATATACTTTTTGAAATGATTAAATCAAGCTAATTAGCATATTCATCAAATCTGTCATTTTATGTGGTGTGAACATGTAAAATCTGCTGATTTAGCAATTTTGAAATATAAATTACCCTAGTACTCACTATAGTCACCATGTTATATAATAGATCTCAAAAACTTATTTCTTCTGTCTAGCTGAAACTTTGTACCCGTTCACCAACATCTCCCCATTTCCCTTCTCTGCCCTGCCTCTGATAACCATCATTCTACTCTACTTTCGTGAGTTCAACTTTTGTAGGTTTTATATATAGGTGAGATCATGCAGTATTTGTGTTTCAGTACCTGGCTTACTTCACTTGACATAATGTTATCCAGGTTTGTCAGCTGATATGGTGTTGCTGTGTCCCCACCCAATTCTCATCTTGAATTGTAGGAGGGACCCAGTGGTAGGTAATTTAATCATGGGAGCATTTATCCCCATGCTGCTGTTCTAGTAATAGTTGAGTGAGTTCTCATGAGATCTAATGGTTTTTTTCCCCTTTTCCCAGGTCTTCTCCTTCCTGCCACCATGTAAAGAAGGATGTGTTTGCTCCTCGTTCCACCATGATTGTTTCCTGAGGCCTCCGCAGACATGCTGAACTGTGAGTCGATTAAACTCTTTTCTCCAGTGTGTCTTTATTAGTGGTGTGAGGATGAACAAATACATCCATGTTGTTATAAATTACAGAATTTTTTTTCTTTTTAAGGCTGAATAGTATTTCATTGTGTTACCACATTTTCTTTATCCTTTCATTGTTTGTTGGAGACTTATGTTGATTTAATATAATGCCTGTTGTGAATAATGCTTCAGTGAATGTGGGAGTGCAGATATCTTTTTGAAACACTCATTTCAAGTCCTTTGGATATATACTGAGAAGTGGCATTGTTGGACCAAATGATAGTTCTATTTTTTGGTTTTTGAGGAACGTACATACTGTTTTATACAATGGCTATACTAATTTACGCTCTCAAAAAGTGTATAAGAGTTTTCTTTTTTCCCTGTGTCCTCACCTACACTTGCTATCTTTGATTTTTTTATATATATATAATAGCTACTCCAGCAGGTGTGAGGTGAAATATCATTGTGGTGTTAATTTTCCTTTTCCTGATGATTAGTGATGTTGAGCATTTTGTTCATATATATGTAGGCTATTTTTATGTCCTTTGAAAAATACATATTTATATCATTTATTCATTTTTAGTTGGGTTATTTCCTTGCTATTGAGTTGTTTGTTCTCCCTCCGTCCTTTCCTCCCTTCTTCCCCTCCTCCTTTCCTTCCTTTTTATCTTCCTCTCTTTCTGTTCTTTTTTTGCTGTTGCTATATATTTGCATCATATGCATTTTTCATTCTTTTAATTTTAACACTCTGAGTTGTGGTAGCCAGTATATTGTTGGCCAATATTCATGTTTTTGTAGCCTAAGTTTTAAAAATGTGCCAGTGCTTATATCTTCATATTAATTAAGTTATTTTTTTCATGCTTTTATCTCCCTTTGGTGTCCACCCAACTCCCAGGCTTATCATGTTTAGATTTTATTTTGGATTATTACACATAGTCTTTCTTTTTGTTAAAAATTTTCCTTGTTTTTATTCTTTTTTTACCCAAGATTTTAAAAGACAATGTATCAGTGGTTGTTCAGCCTGTCTGTATCCAAACTTTTTCTCTTCTTCCTCACGGCTACTCAGGTTAAGACGATATTCACCAATATCTTTCCAGTCTAAGTATGACCATGTGATTAAATGTCAGCCAACCCTATAATTAGAAGGGCAACTTTGTTAAAATTAACTTCTGACCTGGAGTTCCACTGTTTCATTTTGGTGTTTGGAAATGATGACAGCCAGACAAACCAGGAAAGCCTGGAACCCTAGAACAGTGTGTAGAAAAAAGAGAGATCTTATTATTCTGAACATTTTTTATGTTTAAGAGAAAATCATTATTTTTATTATACTAATCAATGAAAAAATCTTGGCCGGGCACGGTGGCTCAAGCCTGTAATCCCAGCACTTTGGGAGGCTGAGACGGGCGGATCACAAGGTCAGGAGATCGAGACCATCCTGGCTAACACGGTGAAACCCCATCTCTACTAAAAAATACAAAAAACTAGCCGGGCGAGGTGGTGGACGCCTGTAGTCCCAGCTACTTGGGAGGCTGAGGCAGGAGAATGGCATGAACCCGGGAGGCGGAGCTTGCAGTGAGCTGAGATCCGGCCACTGCACTCCAGCCTGGGCGACAGAGCCAGACTCCGTCTCAAAAAATAAATAAATAAATAAAAATTAAAAATAAAATAAAAATAAAAAATATATAAAAGAAAAAATCTTCCCCTTGCTTCAATGAGTGCAACACTATCTCTATCTTCCAAGGCTTTTTGCTATAAAAGCACTCTGAAAAAATAATCTGAACAAAGATGGTCATTGCCTCTGCTCTATAACATGTGCAGAAATGAGAGATGCCAGTTTTCTACCTTCCACATCTCTCCACATCATTCTAACATATAGACAGTAAAATAAATGTGTCTAGTCTCAAAGCAAATTGAGAATCTAGCATACCTTGCCAAAATTCTTATATTAATTAGGAAACAGTAGATGTAAAAATGTATTTTTGCCATCAAGGACAACAATATTCTATAATCTTTTAGCAGAGTCCTTTACATTTATTTCCACTAGAAAATTTTAAAACACCTCCAGACACACCCACACTATTGTAAACAATTCTCCTTGATAACAAATGTTAGGATTGAATTTTGAAGTTAGTGTGGTAATGTGCTAAGTGTTAGTCAGTACTTTGTAGAGAACAGTTTTCTCCTCACTAACTTAGTGAGTACTCTGGATTCAAACTGTTTATCTCATTCTAAAATAAAATGTAAAGATGTAAGATTCCCGAAACTTGGAAATATCTATGATTCAAAGTCATAAAAGTCAAAGTCAAATGTTTAAGAAATGTAAAAAGTGAATTATATAATTATCTACCTATTGAGAGAGAGAGAGAAAAAAAAGAGAGAGATGGCTGAAGAAATATCCCTAATATAGTGATAAATGAAAATAAGTTGCAAAGGTAGAATTATAATTTTTGTTAAAAAAATTTAAATACATATATACTTGCATGTGAGTTTTAAAAATAAAACATGCTTCCTTTATTAGGGAGAGCCTGTTTGTTTGCAATGCACTGTACTGTTGATGGATAATTTCCTTTTATATTGTAGTTGTCATTTTTTGATTACTCCTTTGAGAAAATAATCTAGTTATCTGAATTAGGAACAATATTATATAATTAGGTTGCTAATTTAATAATCAGTAATAGTAAAAATAAACATTTGAAATATTCTTACTATGAAGAATGTAACAATTTGTTTGACAATTATCAAATACACAAATTACTCATGCTCAAATATAGGTAAAATATTTTTGTCATATTCAAAATACTAAACGTAATTTTTTAATATCAACATTTCTTTTGTGTATTAGAAGAAAGCAAATGGATAGTACACTGCAGGGGAAAATCCCTGTAGTCTTTATTTGGATAAAAGATTTAAGTCCCTCTGACATTTTGACGGACTAGTGATATTAGCAACCAAAGTAGCACCGCTCTAGAAAATGGATGACTACTGTTGGAGCAAATGAAAATGATTTTGCCAGAGGCAAAATACAACATGTTTCCAACAACAGTCATAGTTCCACCAAGGCCATTGGTGAAACTCCATGGTATTACATGAGTTGTTTTTAATACAATGACATATGTTAAGCACTTACAAAATGCTTACCCTTAATTGGAAAGAGTTTAGCCTGAAGACAGAATACAATTTATTTAATGTTATTTCACTTGTCACAATTAAATAAATACAATGGCTAAATACGTGATAATTTGTAATCCTTTCCTTTTGAGTTCTTTGTAAGGTACATAATACTTCAGGGTTTTGATAATATAGACATTACATCTATTCAACTTTTGTCTCTTCATAATTTTTATTCAAGAGAGTATTTATAATGATAACTAAGTAATAATAAATAGACAGTGTAAACAAATCTACTGTGAAAACCACATTGTCTTTCTAAAATTTAGCTTGGGTGTCTATTTGAAATTTCTATGTCATCAGGGATGTGGTTTTTCACACTACAAAAAGCCAAACAACAAACACTCTCTCCTTTTCATGATTCTCTTTATTTCCAAATGTGTTTTGTTTCTCTTCCACATTCAATTTACTTTCTGGAGAAGCGAGGCTAGAGGGAGAGCTTGTTTGTTTGGAGTGTACCGTACTGTTGATGGAAAATTTCCTTTTATATTGTAGTTGTCATTTTTTGATTACTCCTTTGGGAAAATAATCTAGAAAAAATAGTAAGCTTGTCATTTCAATATTCAAAATTTTGTGGTATTTAAAATTTATTCATGTAAATATGTCACCCAAATTTAAAGAGAATAAAGAAGAAACATACATTTTGTAAAAGGAGCTTAAATGTAATATATGTATGTTTTAAAACAGTTTCATATTGGGAAGCATAACTCTATGGACCTTTAGTTTTCGACAAGGTATTGGTTAAGATACCACTAGGGCTTTTCAGTAATGAATTAGCTGAATGCTTCCATGAGTAAATTCAACTATTTGGCCCACCTTGGCTACTGCCTCCAGATTAACAAAATTACAAGAAATTTAATTAGTAAGCAGAGTAGTTTTGTGTATTATGATTAGTTTATACTAGTCTTTAAATATATTCAGTTGCTACTAAATGAACTGCCCTTTATTAGTGGCATGTTACTAAATATTACTATAAAACTTACAAATAAGGCTAATATGTTTAAGAACAGACAAACAGATAGGCAAAGCATGAGTGAACTTCCATTCACAATTACTTCAAAGATAATAAGATACCTAGGAATCCAACTTACAAGGGATGTGAAAGAACTCTTCAACGAGAACTACAAACCACTGCTCAATGAAATAAAAAAGGACACAAACAAATTGAAGAACATTCCATGCTCATGGATAGGAAGAATCAATATCATAAAAATGGCCATGCTACCCAAGGTAATTTATAGATTCAATGCCATCCCCATCAAGCTACCAATGACTTTCTTCACAGAATTGGAAAAAATTACTTTAAAATTCATATGGAACCAAAAAAGAGCCTGCATTGCCAAGACAATACTAAGCCAAAAGAACAAAACTAGAGTTTTTATTTTCTATTAAAATTTTGGAAAGGTAGTACAATAGTGACTCACTTAGAAACGTAGTGATTAACGTACACTTTTTATTTAACAGATCGAAACACATACTGCCTTATTTCCTGAGAATGTGGGAGAGTCTGGCCCTCAAGGAGGTTCTAACCATGGAATGGGACATAAATTCTAATAAGTCATCTTTTACACAACTGGCTGTAGTTAGTGTTTACTATTTCGTAATATCTCTTGGAACTGTAAGGCATGCAGTGACACCTTAATTTGACCTGTGGTGTGGGGTTAATCCATCAACTTAACATTCTTATCAGTGTATATCCTCAGTTGCTAATTTTCAAACTAGTGCTTAAAATATAATGAATCACAAGACATATTTATTACTTTTATGGACTTTAAGCTGATTTACCTTAATCACTTTTAAGCTGATTTACCTTATTTTAAATACTTTACATAGGTATAATCTAAAATAAATCACGATGTCTCCAGAAATGGAAAAGCCTACCAGATTACTTGGAATATAAGTACATATTGATTCTAGCTAAGGCTGTGCCTATAGATATAGATTAACCCTATATTTGGTTATGTTTTAAATCGATTTATGATACCATAAATATCACACAATTCTTGAGTGACAACAGTAGGACCCAAACTGAAGCCCTTCAAATAAGGAAGTGATACATTTTGTTAAATAAAATACAAAAATATAAAAATTGTATTCTTCCCTCCATTTTCAATGGTTGATTCTAGTCAATCTTATTGATTTCACCAAATTAAAGAAGAAAAAATGCGTTGTTTTTATTCCTTTAATCCTTCCAGTTTCTGCTTATATTCTGAGTATATTTCTCCTAATTCTCCACAGGGTTACTTTCAGAAGTACATTTTCAGGCCCTGGTAATTATTGTTTTGGAATCCATACTTCCATTCATGCCTGGCATTAAAAAAAAAAAAAAAAAAAAATGAAAACAAAAAAAAAACAACAACAAAAAAACCTGAAATGAGCCATAGCTTTTTCATTGAGCCATTTTAATAGACTATGGTTTTCATTTCTATAGGTTTAAAGCCTAAGGAATTGAAAGAAGTATTCCCATTCTTCAGCCTGTCTTACATGTAGACAGTATGTCCAGGACTCGATATTTTCAAAATATTCTCAGCAATGGTGTGCCGTCACTGGTTACTACAATTTTTAGGACTTCCCTCATGTAGAAAACATGCTCTTAGATGTAAAGGGTTAGAGAGAAGATTTTAAAAATTTCAGTCAGGTTGGGTGCACATGTGTGTGCATTTACTGTGTAAATGAGAACACATGTCTAGTGAGTACCTTTAGTGAGAAGGAAAATATAGGTATGTATATATGCAAGTATATATGCGCACACACATATGTACATATATGTATACAAACACACACACACACACACACACACACACACACATAGATCCTCGTGCTTTTAACAAAATTGCCTCAAATGTTTATTAGCAAGAAATGTAGGAAATACCTATGTTTCAAAGGACAAAAAACACAAAAACCTGTGTCTAAGGAAGCATATATGAGTTTTTTCTTTCATTAATGGAGATAGAATATTAATTTCATTAATGGAGATTAGAATATAGAATATTTGGTTCCCCAAATATTACATTCTGGGGAACCATTTATATTTTCTATTTTGTTAGTGCAATGAAAAAAGTACAAGATCCTGATAGTTACATCACTGTATTTTCATGAGGCTCCCTAACTTAGCAAGCTCTGCCTTTTAGTTGACTAAGCATCGAGGTGATCGAGCAGACTGCTGGTATGAAGGTGACCTAGGTTCTGGAGGAATTTCAAGGCTCCATTTCATGGGCAACTGGAGACCACAAAGGTTGCCATGTTAACGTAATTGATATTCAAGGGAGTCGGTATATTCACAGCTTTTAGAAGGGTATTAGTTGCTGTTAGACTGTAGAAGAATTCAGCCTGAGAGAGCAGAATGTTGTTATCAGGAGGTACAGGCAGCCTGGATTTAAATGAAGTCAAGAAAGAAAGAAAGAGAGAAAGAGAGAAAGAGAGAAAGTCCAAAGCAGCCCAGATTCCTGAAGCCAATGCATGGGTTCTTGTCATGTACATATTGTATCCTACAGTTTGTGTTTCAACACCCTCTGCAAACATCACATGCAGGCTGCATACATTGAGTCTGATTTCCCTTGCTGATTATATTTCCTCTTGGTAGTAAGTCAGACACTTTGGGAGATATTTGTTTTTCATATGAGGCTACATCATATTGAAATGACTAACACTATCAAGTCACATCAGAGAAAATCAGAACATAGAGGCTCTGGGCGTAAAGGTGAAATATGGAAAAGATTAGGCTGTGCTCCTTTCTCATCTGATTTTTTTCACTCCATCTTTCTCTGTCTGGCATAGTGTACTGCTCAAGATTAAGGTTAAATAAATATGTTTTGGACTGATTGAATAGATATTAAATAAATTTGTGTAGAATGAAAGAATGAATAAATACATGAATAAATCCTTCCTTCTGTGTGGATGCAACCCTGGAAATGATTATTTTGCTGCATAAAAATAAAAACACACTGAAGGAAAGATCTTATTGAACCTAGGATGACTTCATATGTACGAGGTATAGAATAGAACAGTTTTCCTTTCTGTCTGTCAAATTTCTATTCTATCTGTGTAGGTCTTATTGGGAAGCTAAGAAACTATCAATATAACTGTTGTTAAGCTGAAAAACGCATTATTCAAGTGTCAGTCTTGATATACATTCTTGTAAATAGTCTTACTAATGACTTGTAAGAAACAGTTGATTATTTATCAAATGGTGTTACCGTATTTATGAAAAAAATAAACATATAAAATCATATTGAAAATGACCTTTAGAAATTAGAAATATTCCTTTTCAGAATTAAATGAAGACAGTATTGGAAAACATTAGAAAAAAACTGAAAAGTGCTACATTTGAGGATAATTATATCCCCAGTCACAAACTAATAGGAAAAGTGGTTGGCTGGAAGTATAAGATCTCTGTGTCAAAACATTTATGTCATTAAAATACTGCTTGTATGAAAAATAAAAAACAAAAATAATAGCAGATTATATTAAACAAGAAAATGGTATTAAAGTACCCAGTGGTACTTATTTTCTACTTAGGTGGAGAATTCTCTGTTCATCCTGGAGAGAGATTACAGGAGGTCACAAAAGATGAGGGAGGAAGCTCTGAGGCCAAGCCCAGACTTTACTCACAGTTCCGACCTTACGAACTGTGAGGCCTCAGCCTTACTAAATTTTCTGTGCCTCAGTTTCAATTTCTATGCGATAAGAAATGTATTAGTACCTATAATATGGTTGTAATAAAAGTTTATTTATTCCTAATAATAAGTAAAAATGTTTAGTATAGTGACTATGTGATATGGTTTAGTTGTGTCTCCACCCAAACCTCATCTTGAATTGTCATTCCCATAATCCCCACATGTCATGGGAGGGACCAGATGGAGGTAATTTTATTATGGCGTGGTTACCGTCATGCTGTTCTCATGATAGTGAGTGACTTCTCACAAGATCTGACGGTTTTATAAGGGACCTTTCCTGCCTTTTAGTCTCATTCTTCTCCTTGCTGCTGCCATGTGAAGAAGGACATGTTTGTTTCCTCTTCTGCCATGATTATAAGTTTTGTGAGGCCTCCCCAGCCCCGCAAAACTGTGAGTCAATTAAACCTCTTTCCTTTATAAATTACTCAGTCTTGAGTATGTCCTTATAGTGTCGTGTTAACAGACTAAAACACTAGGTTTAAAAAATATTAACAGTACATATTTTTATCATTTTAAAAGCATATAGGAAGACATTAGTTTATTGCAAATTAGTTTATTGCAAATTAAGCTGTTATATTAGAGGAAATATGAGTATTCAATTCTGAAACCAGTAATACAAATCAGACTATTATTTTTAATGGTATAATATTATATGATTTGATAATTTTTAAATTCTAAATGTCTACTCTAGGACAAATTATGACTGGTCTTATGTATTACTGACAACAGATTTGTGTTGGGTATACAGAGAATATATAATTGATAGTCTGGTAAATATAACATAAACTTCACATTAAATTTCTGGAATATTTATAATTATAACAATTAGAATTTCACATTTTCAAAAAATAATTTAGCAATAGTAGTAATAATATCTAACACATATATAACAATTATTATATGGCATGGACTCTTTTAAGCACCATATTTATGTCATCTGAATGACAAAAGATTGATCTAATAGTCTTCTGAGTTCCATAATTTAGTTCATAGATTATAATTTGGAATATTCAAAGGCTTCATGCAATTTCAAGGAAAATTGAAGATAATTAAATATTGCTTACAGAAAATGCTCAAATAGTCTTCCAGTTACACATGCATAACAAATGCAAGGCTTATTGGGAATTAATAGTCTAAAGTAGGCGGCATTGCTGTGGATTACATAGCATTGAGAGCCTAAATGATTTCTTTCAGGTCAAGTCTTGTATTAATTTGCATGGCTTCCTTCAAAGACTAATTATTTCAACACAAAACAGGATAATTCAGAGCTAAAATAATAGTTAACATGTTGCTAAATTCTAGCTTGGACCCTTCTTAACACTTATATCTTCTTTTTTAAAAGGTTAGTAGACTGCCTGAAACAAATATATTTTCATGCGTTTTTTTTTTTTTTTTCAAAACTCTGGATTTTAAGAGTGTCCAAGACTAAAATCAACTATTTAGGAGATTTAAGGTATATAAAATAGCATTTTATAGAGAACTAATTGCTGGTTTTCTTGTAACTATGGTAGTGGGCACTCTGACTTCAAGCTGTTTATCTCTTCCTGAAATAAAATGAAAAGATATAAAATTCCTGAAACTCAGAAAACCAATAGGACTGAATACCAAATGACTCTTTTGGCCCTCACTGGCACATATATTTTCTTCTTTATGTCATCCAACATGACACATATCAGATCAATCACTCCACTTCTGAGAAACAAAATGCTTCTTACCCTTATTACGACATTTGAAATGGGGTAAGAAAAAGCTGAAAAGGTAAAGGAAAAAGAGCTGCTATTAATGTTGAGGGGAAACACGTAATTATTACCATCATTTCTTTGGGTAGCATATAGTTGATAAATGATTTTCAGTACCTCTTGACTACAGGCATTCTCTATGTTAGATTAGGTGGAAGAAAAGAGGGAAGGATGGAGGAGGACTGGGGAGGAAGAGGAAGCAGGAGTGATAAAAAGGGAAAGGAGAAAAAGAGAAAGCTGGAGGGAGGGAGAGAAATAAAGAAAAGAGATAAAGAAAAGAAAGAAAGAAAAGAGAAAAAAATAACAGGTTGAAGCAAGAATTCACCTAATGTATTTAACAGCATATCATAGAATTTGTTTCCAGCCATATGCCATATTTTTGGAAACTCATTCTGAAGTAATTTCAGTGTTTCTTGGTTCTTCCTTTCATTAATTCTTAACCATCTGTTTCTTTTCTAGTAGTCAGATGTATATACTCAGATGAATGCTTCAGAAATTTAAATCATTCTTTGCATTATTTTTATCAGTTGAATTTTGAAGTGGGATTATAATTCTTATCGTTTTGTTTCTTTAGTCAATAGATTCTCGATTCTAAAATTTCTATCCATACACAGAGGAAAACATGATTAAGTTTCTGTGCTGATGAGTTAGCTGTAGGCAGCCTTAGGGGCCTAGAAGAGCTACCTGAGTTCCAATAAACTCCAGGGTTTATTCTCTCCACTTTGTCCTGTTGTGACAAAGGCTCCTGAACTGGTGGCATTTGCTGTTGTCATCAATTTCTTTTTTGGTAAATTATGAGTTTGGGAATAAGACTCACCTTCATCCTTGAAAAGCAATTATTTTATCATTTGGGCAGAAATGTATTTGCATATAAGTATAGCATATGTTTAATCAAGTAAACCTGAAAAGCACCACCTTCTTCAATATAACCAAGGAGCTAATAAATCACTGCTGTCACCACTTATGAAAATATTAACTTAATAAGAGGGAGAGAACATACCCATTTATATCTTATCTAATTATAAATACACATTTATGGAAAAATATCATGTGTGTATTATATTTTATCGATTCCTCAAACAGAAAATTATTTTTTTCGTAATCACAAGAATCATGCTTTTCAAGCTTCTACATGCATATGAGCAATGTGGGGATCCGTTTAAAATACAGATACTGTTTCAGTGGCTTTGGGGTGGGTCCAGAGAGTCTCTATTTTTAAAGTTACCTAGTAATATTGAAGTCACTGGTTTGTAGAACTATTCTTTAAGTAGCAAGGTGACAGAGTGCCCAAATGCATTGTTAACTGTTTTCCTTTTGAGGCTTCCATTTTCTACAGTAATCTTTAAATGTATTTAGGCAAAAAGGGATTGCTTGTAATGAAAGACACAGAACCGACTGGAAATGTGAGTTCCTAGGGACCCTTGCCTTTGCTTCGTTCTGCCATGTTGTTTTCTCTGAAGGCGACTCCTCTGTGGTCCCGTGCCAGACTTCATGAATGGTTCAATGCTGCAGTTCATCCAGTTCATGGACACCAGTACATAGTTCTCTGAGTTTACACTCATGGACTTTCTCCAACGCAAAGCGTGAATCAAGGATAAATGAGTGGAGGAGAGCTGTCAGCTTTGACCATAGACTGTCCCCAGACTGCCCATACTCCTTCCCCTCCTGACACACAACCTAAAATCCTTAATATCTTCTCTGAGCCCAGACCTTCAGTCCAAATCAACAAAATAATAATATCAACAATTTTATGAGTCGCTTAGGTCTCCCTCCTCCAGGAACCAGCCATGCTTACCGAGAGATTGAGGCAGGCTGGACTTCCTTTGGGTCAGAAGGAACTGATTGCCCTGGGTTTGTATAAAAAAACCCCACTCAACTCACCTTTCCACTTCGCAAAAGATGTTTCCTCAGGTAACAATAAAAAAGAAAAATTTACTTGCGGAGGTCGCATTGTCTTTCGGTGCGACTGATTGATTGTTCAAGTTGTATTTGTGTTACTCCTTACTGCGCAGATATTTTTCAGGGGCTACAGCCAATTAACAAAATCAAATAATCATTAAAGAGATATTTATTCGTATTCTGTTCCTTATCAGCTAATACAATGAAAAGCTTACTTTCTTAAGTACTTTTCCTGTGGACTATTAAATCTAGTATTTTATTCATTTAGTTTTTCATTAGAAGTTGAGAGTGGCTCTTGAATTACAGGACTCTTTCTCTAATTTGAACCACATGGGAGCACTAAATGGGAAACATCCTAACAAACACAACAGCAACAAAACAACACGAGAAAAGCCACAAGACTTCTCTCTTTGGAAAAACAGGTTTTATTTTTATACAGGTCATGAGAGAGATTTATAACAAAACAAAATGTGTCAGTAATTGATAATATATAGAGATAAATTCTCATTGAAGAGGACTGTAGACTTCTTGTACCATCTTTAAAGCATTCAAGCCCCTATTCAAGAGTTAAGAAAAACAAAAGTTAACTGTAATGAAAATGCCCTGTCTGGTAGGCATATTTTTTAATGTTCTTTCAAAAACAAAGCACATGTGAAAGAATGTAGGCAGTCTTTGTTTTATATGCAATGGTCATTAAATTTTTCATGCTGTAAATAGGAACCTGCCAAGGATGTTAGCTGAGCTGAATGGGTTCCAGATTTTTCTTTTGTTATTATTGCTTACTACTGTTTATCTTTAAAGATTTTTAATAAATCAATTTTTTTATATCTGGTCTATTTAGCTGTATTCTCATCATGCAAAACTAGCCCACACACAAATGCAGTTTTTAAGTATGAAATGAAACTGTCATTGAAGTTCATTCTTTTACCTCTATTTTGAGTCAGAAATGTCCTAACAATTAATAAAATAAGGCTAGGGAAATGTTAATATTCTGGTGTATGCAGTGTTTATAAAAACACTAGTATCCGACTTAGTGACGTGACGTAGTTTCAGTGCTAAGAATATTAGACTACTTTTTTGTTAGATTGAATAAGGGTTAATCATGGGGAGAAAATGCACACAAACCCCAGCTGCATCACTAACAGATGAAGCATGTGCTTCTGAAGGAAGGTCTCCAGCTGTGATCTATTCCAGCAGTTACTGGGATCCATAGGCTTAGGCACATACTAAAGATGGGATAAAAGGATTCCAAAATGTGTTGCTCTCTCTGATCATTAATCTGCTTGTTTAGTCATGAACATTTTGATATTTTACTACTTTTTTTTTTTTTTTACATTACCTTCTCTTAATTCCTTGCAAACACAGAGGAAAATGTCAAGTGAATACAAAAGAAGTATTTTATTTTTTATACTATCTGAAAGGAATGCTGCCAAGTTTGACAATTCAGTGCTCTTAAACTCTACTGTGAACAACAATTTACATTTAAACACAGATTTACTAAGTACCAACAACTATGGCAAATCTACATCAATGGCCCAGTTACATTTCTTTAGAGTTTGATGATTTTCTTCCCAAATAACCTAGAAATATTTCTATTTGTATTCTCTCCCTCCTTGTTTTTTGGAGAGAGTACATTGAGTCTGTAAGATAAGTGAAGATTCTTTTCATCAACATTACATAGATGTAGTAAGATGTGTCTGACAGAAAGGAGGCAAAATGATATTTTAATTTTAAAAATGTAAGCATTTCATGGCAAACAAAAATACAAAAATATTCAGAATGCAGAAAGAAGTATAACATTGAATTTGACAATTGTGTGGCAAATTGGAAATCATAAAAGGAAAAACAATTAATAGAAAATCATAAAGATCAAGCTTTATGAATTTTAATTCAATAAGATGGAAAATGGAAGGCTCCTGTACAGCCTCAGTGGATAGTTAAAGGTGGGGGCTGGTCATTACATAAACGCCTAGGAGAATTGTTTTGGCTTTGTTTCTAGGCATAAATCGTGCAAGAACAAACTAGGAAAAGCTTTATCAATTATTACTTATTTAGTGTTATTTCTCTCTTTCTTGCACTTCTTTCCAAGGATGTTGTATTCCAAACAAAAACGAAATTGAAAGAGGAAAATACGCATGAAAAAAATTAGGGAAAAAATGTGAAAGAAAAGAAAAACGGTAGTGCAGAGTGAAGACGTAAATTACATGAAGACGTTCTATAGGTGACCTATAGTGATGTGGCAGATACTGATGCCTCAGTTTAAAAGACATTAAAACGTAATTTGAAAGGACTGCTGAAAATAAAAAAAAGTAGAACAAAATTGTGAAGCATGTTGTCTAATAAATGGGATTGGTAAAATAATACTGTGCACTAAAAGAGATACACAATTAGGAAGATAATCATATAGAGAGATTTACTCTGAATGTGTTGATTTAAAAAATCTTCCTATCTTTACTATGATCAGGCATTTTAGATTAGAGTTTAACGCTCTAGGAAAGTATAAAATTAGAACTCAGCCAAACGGAGAAAGCAGAGGAATGCAGAGAAGCTAGATGCTAGGGCAGAATGGAACACGACACAGTTTCTTAAAAATAAAGTTTTAGAATAATGAAAATAAATATTTGAATTATGTTTAAATTAAATATTAATTGGAAGAGAAACTACCTAGGAATGTAGAAATAAAGGCATAGTAAAGAGTCAAAATTTTAATGTACATGGGGCTTAAAATTGGTTAATAGTATTTTTATTTCATAAGGGAGAGAAAATTATTCTACCTGCTTTTATATTTAATAATAAAACACTTATTAAAGATTCTGTCCATGACCAATAATTGAACTGCATTCAAACATAATTGGGAACAAAATTTAAGATGGGACAAAAACCTCACAGTGATCAAGATAAATAATATCTGATAAATAGTTTAAAACTCAAAATTAGTACAAAATATTCATGGTAAACAGAGTATCAACACAGACCAGTGTAAGTATGTTATTTCTCCCTGACTCTCACTTTCTTAAATATCACCTCTTTGAGCTCTATAGAGAAAGTTCAGTTGATCTTTGTTATTTGCATTTGTTTTGTTTGTTTTGTTTTTTTAATTTAAAAGCAAAGTAAGATTGTGTCCTATGAATAATTTTGACTGTAATATCCTTATATTTAGTTTTTGAAAGTACTGAAAATGTGGCATCTGCTTTTTATCATGATACCTTTGCTGAACAATCTACAGAAGACTGTTTTATTACCATATAGTTGAACCAAATAACACTCAGTCAGTACTGTTTTAAATACGTTCTGGAAAGGAGTTAGTCCATGTGCATACAGGTGGTACATATGCATGCACAGGTGGCCATGCGTATCTAATTCCATTGTTAAAGTAATGTTTATAGCATTTTTTATAATGAATTTCTACATTTTACCAATAACTAATGTCCCAGTAATAAATAACATAACCTTGTAATTTTCATCATCAAAGAAATCACCACGTTTTGGTAGTAAGATTGATTAAATTTGGCGTTTCTCACTTTTTGCCCTAGAGAAATGAAATGAAGATATGATCAGTTTTTAATTTTTACTATTTCTTATGACAAATATTATTGGAACGATATTATAAGTGTAAAGGAAAAAAAGAAATCTATTCACAGCAAAGGCAAAGGAAGAACATGGGAATGTTTTTCAATTTAATTCCCCATAGACTTGATTAAAATTGGACATTAAATGTTGGTGAAGGGAGATTTAATTGCTGTTGCTGTGAGTGTTATTAATCCAACATTACAACAATGCAAATATTTGTCTATCAACATGAGTTCATTTTAATTGAAAAAGACCATAATGAGACAGGAGTTCTTCTCAACTGAAAGAGAAACAAAGACAAAAATTAGTATTGTGATGATAATGGTACTGAAAATACCACGCACTGGGATGACAAATTTTCTTTCAATTATCGTTAGCAAAACTGGAGTAATAGTAAAATTCCTTTCATAAAAACAAACCATGGTTTGTGTTTCATGTTAATCACTGAATTTAAGAAGTATTTGTATTGAAATATAATGTGACTGTTTTTCCCAAGTTACTATAATTGATTAATGCAAACATATACAATACCATTTGCCACTTTTATATGGATTACTTGAGAGTCAAATAGAGCTACAATTAAGTTATTGATTGGATGATTAAAGGAAACCTAAATTATCAAGTGGATTTAGTTGACAAGAGAAATCTTCAACTAAGATAAAAATTCCACCACAAGATGAAGAGAGTTAATTCAAAAATTCAAAAGCAATTATTGATTTCCTTCTGATGCCAAGAACTGCAATAAGTTCTGAGTCTGAAAAGAGCAGTAAGTCTCTGCTTTTAAGGAATTCACAATTTGTAATTTGCTCTGTTATCCTATCCCATACCCCTCTACCAGATTCTTTACCGTTATTATTGCTTTTAAGGAAACTTTACTTTAGTTACTTTATTGAAGTTTTAAATTCAGGACCCCAGAGTTGGTGGCAAAGTGAAAGAGTATTAAGAGAGAATACTTACTCAATTAGGAGAAACAGAAATCCTTTCGATCTGTTATAAGAGACTCAGGTGTCGGAAAGAGCTGTACGTTGTGCTTTTCAATTGTGTGTTTTAGAATTTTTCACGTTGCTTTGCATTGAATTGTTTTGATTTGATGCTTTTCAAGCTTAGTGTATTACTGGGGTATATAATGAATACTGTCTACTAACACATATATATGCAAGTATTCATCTTCATTGTTTCATTTTGGAGACTTTTTCAGAAGTAAACAGAATACGGATTCTTTACCCCAAACTAAAACTTACTGAAATAATTTTGACAGTTGTAATAAAATTGGTTTCAGTGTTGACTTTCATCCTGCATTATTCTAGCTCTCTCTTTCCTACCGGTAACTCTGGTTTGAATATTGGAGTTGCATTTTTCTCAAAAATCTGATGTTCATTGTACTCAGGTAGAAGTTTTCTTGGTATTATAGCCTGAAAAACTATTTGACTTCTGCTTTTCTGGAAAAATGCTTGAAAAAGATACATTCAAAAATTGACAAAGATTGCACAATAGCATAGCTATTTTTTAAAAAGTGACAATTCTATAATATTTAATGACAAATCAAATTAGAAATTGACTAGGTGAAATTGAAATAAGTATTCAAGTAATATAGGAAAAATATTCAAATAATGCTGATGTTACCTATATTTAATTTCTATAATTTGCTTCATTCTGTAGGCAAAGCAAATTATTATAATATTTGGAACATTATGAGTAAATCTCAGTGACAGAAATCAGAGAGTTTATAGAATAAATTATCATTATATATGGGTATATATACATTTATGTATATGTATATACTCACAGTCATTCATAAGGACGTATTTTGGTTAATGATGGACTACATATGTAATCATGGTTGCATACAATTATAATGGATCTGAAAAATTCCTATGGTCTAATGATGTAGTCATCATAATATCATAACAACACACTCTTCACATTTGTGGTGATGTTGGTGTAAACAAACCTGCATTATCAGTCATATAAAAGTATAGCATATACAATTATATACAGTGCATAATCCTTGATAATGGTAATAAACAACTATATTACTGGTCTGTATATTTATCATACTATAGTTTTTACCATTATTTTAGACTGTACCTTTTCCACTTACGAGAAAATTGTTAACTATAAAATAGCCTCGGGCAGGGCCTTCAGGAGGGACCCAAAAGAAAGCATTGTTATAGGAGATGACAGCTTTCTGTGTGCCATTACACCAGAAAACCTTCTAGGGGGACAAGATGTGGAGGCGGAAACAATGATGGTGATGATCCTGACCCTGTATAGGCCTAGGGTGGTATGTGTGTTTGTATCATGGTTTTTAACAAAATTTTGAAAAGTAAAAAATAAAAGTTAAAAATGTAAGGTAGAGAAAAGCTTATAACATAAGGATAAAAAGAAAGAAAGTATTTTTGTCCAGGTTACAATGTGTATTTTAAGCTCAGTGTTATTACAAAATAGTAAAAACATTTACAAAATTGAAAAGTTTATAAAGTAAAAAAGTTACAATAAGTTAAGGTAAATGTATGATGGAATAAAAACAATTTTTATAATAAACACAGTATAGTCTGTGTGTACAGTTTTCATAAAGCTGACAGTAGTGTCCCAGGCCATCACATTCACTCACCACTCACTCACTGAGTCACTCAGAGCAACTTCAGTCCAATTAACTTCATACATGCTACGTTCCTAGACAGGTCTACAATTCTTTAGTCTTTTATGGCATATTTTTACTGTACCTTTTCTAATTTTAAATATGTTTAAATACATGAATTCTCACCACTGAGTTCCAATTGCCTACAGTATTCAGTCCGATAACATGCTGTACAGGTTTGCAGCCTTGGAGCAATAGGCTAGATACCACATAGCCTAGGTCGTAGGCTATCCCATCGAGGTTTATGTAAGTCCACTCTTTGATGTTAGCATAAGGACAAAAATCACCTAAGGATACATTCATCAGAACATATCCCTGTCGCTGATTGCATGTCTGCACAAGATTTATTGTTTAAAATTTCCAACATTTTGACTCAATATATTCAAACAAGAAGTTTATTGTCATTTGCAGCAGTTGCATCCGCTTTCTTTAGTGCATTTATGTTTATTTCAATGCCAGTTGCATAAAACTCTTCCACAAGTCTTTATTACTGTTACTATAAAATGTCTTAAGGAAGCCATATATTTAATAGTATTGCCCCATGGAAAATGTGGATCTTTGAAAGCAAAATTCCTGCTTTCACCCTGTGTGGAACTCACGGTCTTGCCCAGGGACTGCATAAGCCTCCTCAGTACCTATAGGAGCCTAAAGTCAGCCCAAGAAATCAGTCATTTGCTAAGAAGGGGGAATAGAAAGTGAAACAAAAAGAATGAGGCTGGCAATACTTTTTATAAGATTGTGACATGGATTGATATTTATGTAACTTTTTGACAATGCTGCACTGTTTTGGGGAAGAATTTCATGCAGCCCAACTGCCTCCACATTTGTAATGTTCAGCATCTCTAAGACTGGGCAGGTTACCAGGTCACAGTTCCGTGACATCTGAATAAATTTCATAACCAACTGGGGAATAGTTCACTCATGGTTGATCCCATAGTGGACAGTCTCTATTTATGGTTAAAAATGGAGGACAATAAATTATTTTGATTTAGTAGTTATGAGTTTAAAGTGCGCAATTTATTGTATTTTTTCTAGACCCGTAGAATAACTTCTTTTGATTCTACTTAAATCTCTTCCCCGAGGAAAAGAAATGTAGTAAGAGTTGGAAGTGGACATTGGCCCTGGATAGAGACTTCTGTTTTCTAGGATGTGAGCGGTATGCCAAACTTTGCTAACCTGGGTGGTCATTTTCAATGTGGACATTTTTCCAAGGAAGTAGACCGAAACCACTAAACATATTTGCTCCATGAGCTAAACCACAATAAAACAGAGGTCTCCTGTGTATAGCTTTCCTCACCCTTTGAATACAGCTCATTCTGATTTTACTTCCATAAGAAGCCAATGCCCTTTCGAAAATTTCTCTTTGAAGTTTAAATGTAGTTGTGTCAGTGTGTGAATGCCTGTGTATCCAAAATGCAATTACATGCAAGTACCTGATTAAATGGTGAAATGACCATTTCTTTGGGACAGTTAAGTGTCCTCTGAGAGTTGAGGCATGCCAGATCCCCAGACTCCAGCTGGAGGATCAGTCATCACCTACCTATTGTAAATGTGAATGCATGAAACAGGCAAAATTTTGAAGTGTTATAAAGCAGTCATAGTAAGATTCCAAAAAATGTAGTGCTGTTGTTCTAGATGTCTATTTGAAAACAAAGTTTCGTTTTTCTGACATTCTTACTGTTGTAACTGTCCAACATCACTTCAGACACTATACCTAATCCAGTCTTTCCTTTGTCTGCATTTTTCCTCCTGTATGAAAGTAGGCCTCCGTCCTTCACCCAAAGTGAAGAGGACCACCGATTGTTAGGCCAGAGAACCTACACATCACAGAGAGTGGAGCGAGGTGAAATAGCTCATGAGAGATCATGATTGGCAGGCAGCAGGCCAGGAGAGAACCTTGATCTGCTGCTCGGCCTTGGCTTTTAGTAGCATGCCCAGCTGACTTCAAGGCAAGAGGGCATCTCATCACCACATTCCCTCTTTCTGTTCCATTTGGAGGAGAGTAAAACTTTTTAAAATTTACCATCCTTTTTACATAGAGCCGATGATATATTTTCTGTCTAATTCTGAGAAGTCAATAAAATAATCCAAATATCATGTAACTATCTGTTGCTTCAGAGTACTTGGGCAGATATTTCTCCTCTTTCTTTGTTCATTTGGTAATTTACATATCTATAACTATCCAGTTAGCCATATATATCCCAAAATGTACAATACTTTTCATTTCTTAAGACACAGGTGATATATTTTAGTTTGACATATTCCCCCAAAATATATGTACTGTCTTGGATATGAAAGTTATATAAAATTTGAATTCAACATGAATGTCATACTGACTTATTCTGTGAAATTGAAGAACTGCTCTCCCAGCTGCCACATTGTCCTAAATAGAATGAATCTGGTCGTGTTCCTAGATGGTACATAGAGGGGAATTTGCTCTGAAGCTGTGCTGTGGTGGGCAGGGATAGAGAGACATTCTGCTTGCAGAATTAGATATATAAACTGATACAACCACAGGTAGTGATGATTTATCCCTGGCGATTTTAAAACTTAGATAGAAAACGAATCTACTACACATTAATAGAAATTATATGTATTGCCTTGTTTAAAACAAAAATTGGTGTTTGTATTTTTATTAAATGCAAATGTTTTATATAACTGTAATTACAATATATGCTCACAATCAGATATTATAAATGACATTTTATTCAATAGTATGTATTGGACAACTGCACGTTTACAAAACCCATATGCACCTAATGTTAAATACTTAGACATCTTTATATCATTTTACATTAAAATAAATGTTGAAGAGAAAGCCAATGAACGGAAAATTTGAATCAATTTTAAAAGAATTACATGTTCTGCAAAACAGTAAATCAAGTAATAACATTCTAAAATTAGTTTATTTTGTCAGAACAAAAATCACGATCTTATTCTTTAGTTTTTATCTACTATGGAAAAAGAGTCAATTTAGATCCTTCCATGTTATCAATAACCATGTTATAATTGCTGATTCTACATGGATTCAAAAACAGGGAACCAAACCAATACCTGGGCAACAGAAAGTGACTCTGGTAGTGGTGGACATAGTTCCCTTTCAAATGGGTAAAGCAGCTCAGGGCAAAGACTATTTAATTATTGCCAAGATAACAAATTGACCGGAACTCTACTTGTGTCACATGGCCACAGCTCTCAGATTGCTGGACTGTGTTGCTTCTTAATCTTTTCCAGAAATGACAGAGTGGAATGATTTTAAGTTATTTAAACACACATACCTATAATAATTGTCCTTGAGTTTCTACTGTTCACGAAAGCATATAGAGCAATTATTATACAATCACATGACCTTTTCTAAAACCATTTTTCTCCTCTTGTGTGATCATTCTGTAAGCATCAAAGCAGCAATAAGTGTTAACCAATGATTGCTTCTCCCATTCACCATGCCCCACCCTGTCTCACATCTCACTGGTTACATCTGCAGTTCAGTGATCCAGGGAAATAGATGTTGGTAAAGAGCAGTGAAATAGTCATGATAGTTCCACTTATTGAAAATAGTACTACTTCTCTCTAAATTAAGTGTGTAATTGGCAAGTCTTATTTATACTCTCATAGGGATTAGTTTTTATTGATCTAATTAGGATGAAGCTTGGGAATGACTTGCCAGTCACCCTGATAGAGCAGCAGCTGCACATTATTCTTTTCTTCCAACAGAAAATGGCATTAGTGGGTGAAAATAAAGCACGATATTCTAAACTTATGCTCTGTTACTGAAAGAAGAGTTTGTGGAAGCATAGGACACGTTCTGATGGAAAGAGCTGTTCAGGATTTAAATTTTACCTTCTTATCAAGACAGGAAAAGAGGTTTCTGCATTTTATTTGTGATGGCAAGTACTATTGCACTGTTAAGGAAAGCTATATATATTTGCAGGAGACATTGTAAAAAACATATAATTGTAAATCAGCCTTAAATAACTCCATTTTACCTGAAAAGACATGTTCCTTTGCCTTTGCAGTTGATTTTCATGTCTCTTGATTTTTTCTTTCATTCCCATCAAAGATACCAGAAAGAATTTCTAGCAAACGTTTTCCTTCCCATGTACAAGTCAATGTTGTAGATTATCAGCAGGAGTTATACTTCTAAAACAATTAGAACAAAATGGGCAAAGATGTTTTTTATCTAATGAAATCACTGCGCACAAAGGGTCTGAACATATTGACTTAGTTATTAGGCTAGGCCCTGTGAACACATGTGGCCATATTCACTGATCAAACTCCATTAAGATAGTCTTACTGATTTATCCCTGGACAGTGATGAACATCCATGGACACTGAGTCAATATTTTGAAGACGATTATAGGATAAAGTACTGGCCTTTCATTTTTCAGATTGCATCCGTTTAGAGCCATGATTCAAAGTCTCTAGCCCTGAATAAGTAGAGCTGAAATCCAAAGTACATCTTGGTACTGTTAAGATGATGAAATTAATTGGCTGGGGTTAAAGTTGTACACATTTAAACAGAATGCAAAGAAAATACTCAGCTTGTAAGATCTTTAATGAGGACTTCTGGCATTTGAAAATGTAAAATCCAATATAAACATACATTTGTTTTTTATTACTTTTCAAAATATATTTCTGCATTTCTATTTCTGAGTTATATGAAATTTATTAGCAGTTAATTTGATTAAATGTGAAAGCTGTTACATAACAATGTGTTTATATTATTTTTCTCTCCATGAAAGTTCCATTTTAATTTATATGCACAATAACCTTTTTCTTAGGATTGCAGTAAAAATTTCTAATATTTGTATGATTTACATTAATACAAGATCGAGGAAATTATTTTGTTAAATATTCCTACTGTAATAGTATAGCTGAATGTTCTCTCTCTCTCTGTGTCCACATACATACACACATGCCTAAGTATATATTGCTTTCTTTCACGTTTATTTCTCCATGTTATTGTGAAATGTACAGTTGAATTATAGAACTTTTTGTTTGAGTCTTTTTTTTCTCTCTTTTTGAGAAATAATCTTGTGTCAGGTATCATCAGTACACAACACCTATCCTATGATCTGGTAGTTCATAACAAGAAAATGCAAGTCTAAAAGAATACTGGCCAGGCGCGGCGGGTCAAGCCTGTAATCCCAGCACTTTGGGAGGCTGAGACGGGCGGATCACAAGGTCAGGAGATCGAGACCATCCTGGCTAACCTGGTGAAACCCCGTCTCTACTAAAAAATACAAAAAAATTAGCCGGGCGAGGTGGCGGGCGCCCGTAGTCCCAGCTACTCAGGAGGCAGGAGGCTGAGGCAGGAGAATGGCGGGAACCCGGGAGGCGGAGCTTGCAGTGAGCTGAGATCCAGCCACTGCACTCCAGCCTGGGCCACAGAGCGAGACGCTGTCTCAAAAAAAAAAAAAAAAAAAAAAAAAAAAAAAAAAAAAAAGAATGCTTATAGCACATTCTGAAAAAGAATACTTATAGCACATTCTGATAAATGAAAATAGTTTACAAGTTTCTTTTTATGCCTATGTAAGTTCGAGTCCCCTTCAGAGGGAAGGGATTATTGAGTGGTTTAGGGAAGAATCAATAAGAGTTTGTCAGCCAAGAAGTAGGGCAGGTGACCCAGGACAGGAAAAGTGCAACATCTTCAGTGGGATTGTACAAAGACATGGCCACACCGTGGCTGGTGGTTGTAAAGGGTGATAACTCCAGCGAGATATGTGGGGCCTGATCACAGAGGTCTTTCAGTGCTTTATTAAGGTCATTGAATTATACTCAGAAAACAATGCACGATAGCCGAGGTCTTTTAATCAGTGGAAGGACATATTCATGTTTATTTTAGGGACAATAAACTTGCCAGCAACATGCACAGCAGACAAAATCTAGGGAGCCTGGCAGCCTGGAAGATCATTTCGGAGGTTGTAAAAATAGTGCAGATAAGAGATGAGGAAACCACAGTATTTCTGTAGCTTTAAGGAAAGATTACGATGATAGATTGGAGAGATCAAATTCGGGATATGTGTGTTTGTAATAAATAGGTTTTGGTAATAAATCTAAATTTAGAAGGGAGGGAGACTAGCTGGGTGATGAGGACATAATGTGACAATGGAAATGTATGATGAATACCAGGTCTGATGGAGGAGGAAAGGAAACTACAGTGGACTAATGTAATTACATGAGTGCTGGCTGGGCAGCCAAAGGTTGAGGTCCAGAAGGCCTGGCTCTCAGAAGAGCTGCTTCAGGAACTAGAACTGAAGGAGGGCAATCGTCAGAACGTAGAACGGGGGTGGAAACCCTTAGAATAGTCATTATCCTGAGGCAATGGTACCACATACAGAAGAGCGGAGCTGAGAAACCAGGTAGGCACACTGTTCAAGACCAGGGAAAGAAAGCAGACCAACTCAAAAAGTCCAAAGTGTGCCAGAAACAGAACCAAGAGAATGGTGCAGTGGAACCTCTGAGCGAAGGAAATTCCAGGGGAACAGGGGCTTTCAGCTTTCAGGAATAATGTAAAAAATAAAAATTGGCGGTTGTTTTTGGTCACGAGTGACTTTAGGATGACAGGTTTCAGTAGAGCAGTGGCTGTGACCTACAGAACATCTGGCAATATTTGGGGATATTTTGGACTGGCATGACCTGGATGTGGAAGAAGAGCTACCATCCTGCAGTAGGTAAAGTCCAGGGATGCTGCTAAATATCTTTTCATGCACAATCCGGCCCCGGCAACAAAGAATTACCAGAATAAGAAATTGCAGCAGCGTGAGAGGATCCAGGTTAGTTCTGAATGAGGTGGACAAAGAATTTGAATTTAGGGACAGGGTAAACTAACAGAGAATACTCTCTCAAGACCAAGCAAACAATCTAAGAACTAGAAATCATTTATGTCTAGGAGCAAACTGTGTATAGGAAAAACCAGAATAATGTACTACAATACTGAAAAAGTGAAGCAGAAAATAACTTATAAAATATTCTTAGTTAAATGACACTGTCTTATGTGGGTTTGGGACGAGTAGGACAAGAAAATAACTTATGCTATGAAGATGAGAGTTGGAGCAATCTATGCAAGCTCAATATAAAACTTCAGCAAAAGAAATACAGATATATAAAATCTGATTATTAGTTGCATCAGAAGAATTATGGCAAAAGGAAAAGATAACTTTCATCAAGACAGAATAAAATGCTACCCAAAGTGCAGCCTTTCATAGGTCAGAAATGATGAATGTAGAAGGAGTTATAAAGATACGCAGCATAATCCAATCAAAGGCAAGATCCAGACATATGTGGTACCTTGGAGTCAGCTAGGTTTGACGCATCAATCTAATAGAGGTGAAGTCATCAGGACCACCCTTCCTTCCAGGATGAGGGATGCCTGGGTTATGAGATTAGGCAGAACAATCGCAGTCCCAACACTCCCCGACATTGCGAACTTAGACACATTGCTTATTCTTTTCAAGGGGATCTGGTTTCTCTTTGGATTTGAAAGGGAAAATTGCAAACTTTTACTTAAGCCTTCTCTTTTCCCTCAACAACCTTGAAGACTTATTGCCCTGCTACTGATCTTCCAAATTCCAAAACCACTGTCTTAAAATGCTTTCTGCTCACAAATATTACCTAAAGTTCTCTTATACCTCATTAAAATTGGCATGCCTTTGGTGTTGATCGGCCTGAAATAACATTGTATTGTAACTCATCATAAATTATATGATTTCAACGAAGAGATGGGAAATCCAGCCAGCCAGAAGTTTTCTGTTTTTCTTCTTTTGCTCCCAGCACAGTGTATGATTTTTTTCCTTCCTTCATATTGAAAACCTTTGTAGGAACGTGTACATTACTATCAAATGCTCCTCAGTCTGACTCGCTTGATTTTAGCTCATACCCAGTTCCAATTTACTCTTTGTATTGCCTGCCTTGTCCCTGCACGTACTTGAATAATTGATTCATAGCTTAACCCAGACCTTCTCAACAGCAAATGTGCATAAGAATCACCCGGAGATCTTGTTAAAATTATAGGTTCTGGTTCTATAAGTCTGGAGTCGGCTGATGTTCATCATTTTCAGGAGATCCAGGTAATGGTGATGGTTCTGGACCAATAAATGACCATTTCTGGAGTAGCAAGCATTTAATGCTTTCAAAGGGCCTGCTGATTCTGCTTGGAATCTGTCACTCAAATACATCAACAGTTAGAGGCGGCCGGGCGCAATGGCTCACCCCCGTAATCCCTGCACTTTGGGAGGCTGAGGCGGGCGGATCACGAGGTCAGGATTTCAGAACCAGCCTGGTCAACATGGTGAAACCCCATCTCTACTAAAAATACAAAAATTCTCCTGCCTCCTGAGTAGCTGTAATCGGTTTATTAACACATCGCTTTAACTTCACCCCCGTATATTCTTCGCTGATTAATAAAAAAAATTAGGACAAATTCATTCATACCTTCTAAACCAATGATTGTTAAATGTCTACATTATGTTAGCTACTCTTCTTACTGGTATAGACAGTAAAAAATAAAAAAAAAATTCTTTATGACTTTTTACAGTTAGCTGATTGAAACAGGCTTATACTCTGTCCAATGGTGTTGAAGCCTATAAAGAAAAAGAAAACATGAACACAGCAGAAGCCAAGTGAAAGTCAAACTGAGACCTGTACACAATGAGAAGACAGTGAGACATCTGGCCAGAGGGTGAAAGACCATTCCATGCATGGGGAATAGCCAGTACAAAGTGCTGGGGTGAAGTGATGCTGTGGGAACAGCAGAGTTTCTGAAAGTGTCCGAACGGAAAAGGCCAAGGCATGGAGGGCTCAGAAAACTGGTCGGAGCTGTCACCTGGAGGGAGTGCAGAAAGAGGAGGAAAGTTGTCTAGTAACAGAAGCTAGCAGCCCTCTGCAAAAATCCAAAACACATAAAATACAGAATATAAGTCAAATGTAGAGTTTGTTATCTGGAAAGATTTGGGAGGCATAGGCATTAAAATTTGCATAGTAGTATAGATTATGTTATCTCATCACCACAGTCCTTTGAAATAGGGGATTGTCATCATCTTACAGTTGACTGAGCTATAAAAGTTAACGGGTGGCATGTTCCCCTGTTGAAGTAATAACCCACAGTGTGCTTCCTAACACCAGCTCCCTTGGTTCATTCCTAATGACTGGCCAGGCAGATGGAGCGAGAGAAGGGAACCAGTACATTCATTCCTTTTAAATGCATAATTCTACGTCTAAGTATAATAGAGGAAAGCTTTCAAAAGACACCCACGGTCCATCTTCTTATTCCGTCTCGTAACGTTACATAGGTTATGGTAGGTGGAGAGGGAGAGAGTGACGCCCATCGCAGCCTCCTAGCCAAGTCTGGGCAAAGACCATCTGCCACCAGGGTCAGAAGCCAGAGGGAACCACGTGTTTCCACCTAGAAACACCCAGGCTGAATTCAAATGAGAACTGCCGCCCACCTGTGCCTAGCAGACATGTACCACATGTCCATCTTTGTAATTACACACTGGGGATGGACCAGTAATATCAGCCAGCATCCCAGCCAGCCACTATCCTACAAGACTGACCCCACACACTCTGTACCATCAAGCTTCATTTGTCATTTTCCTGAGCTTCAGAGGGTGGACTGCTTGTCTTTGAAATCTGGTACAATGGTCAGTCCACAGAACACAACATTGTCACAGACACCTTGAGGCTTGGTGGTGAAAGGAAAATCCCCAGACTGGCCAAGTTGTAACAAAATGAAGCCACCTCAAAGTTCAAGCTTCCCATCAGGTGGGGTGGGTAGGGAAAGAACTCCCCGCTCCTTTTCCACACTCTACTCTCCCTGCACATTTGCTATAAAAGTGGCAGACTTGAGGTTTTCACCCAGGCTTTCTGCACATTCTGGTTTTTCCTTTGTGCCATCTAACTTCAATGATAAATTAATAATTTTGAAAGTCATAAGGTAGTAGAAGATTGTATCCACAGAAATTATACCTTTCTTTAATAAGTGTCATCCTCGTACCACCCTGGCTAATACATAGGTTAGTGAAATAAGAATAACAACAGTAACAGGCAGCGTTTGTTAAGGGCCCGGTGTGTGTGAGTTGAGGTTCTACTCATTGGCTATGAATTCCTCATTCAATCACACGTCTTCCCTCTCAGTCTCTAAGCTTCAGTCACACGAGGCTGCCTTAGGCGCCTTGAAGGTGCCAAGCTCACTTCTGTCTTAGGGACTTTGCAGTTGCTCTTCTCCCCTAGTGAAGAAAAATTTATTCTGCGTCCTTCGCGAGGCTTTTTTTTTTTTTTTTTCCATCCTTTTTATTTCAACTCAAAGCTCACCTCATCAAGAGGTTCTTTCTGATGCTTAAAATGGTCTCTATTCTGGTCAATTTATATCACATTACCCTATTTTATATCTTTTTCACTGTCCCTCCGAATGTATGAAATTATGTTTTATTTATTATCTGTCTGTATGTATCATCTATATGAGTAGAGGTAGACAATCTTCATGACAACATAAGTATACAGACATCAGGGACAAGTCTACGTTGTAACTACCAGGGAAATGTAATTAAAAACTAGAGAAAGGTGCCATTTCACATCCAGTAAGGTGGCTAGAATCAGAAGACAGATAAATAACTGTTGGTGAGGATGTGAAAAATTACAACCTTCACGTTGTGCTGAAGGAAAAGTAAAATGGCAGCTGTTTTAGATAATAGTCTGGAGTTCCTCTACAGTTTAAATACAGAGTGACCAAGCTACTCTGAAATTTCAGTCCTAGGTACATATACAAGAGGAATGGAAACATATATCCACACAAAGAAAAGTTTTGCATGAATATTCATAGCAGCATTAGTCATAGCAGCATTAGTCATGGCAGCCAACAAGTGAAAATAGCTCAAATGTCCATCAAGTGATGAATGCATAAGTAAAATGTGCTATACATGCAATGTTATATTATTTGACAATTAAAAAAAGTATTGTAAATGCATGCCTAAACCTTGAAAACATCACGCAAAGTGAAAGAAGCCAGTCACACAACACCACATATTGCATGTGTTTATTTGAAATGTACAGAATAGGCAAATTCATAGAGAAAGGCAGATTGGTAGTCGTCCAAGTCTGGGAGTTGGCTGGGAAATGACTACTCATGAGAATGGAGTTTCTTTGGGGATGATAAAATTTTCTAAAATTCATTGTGGTAATGGTTGCACAACCTCTGAGTATACTCTAAAGTATACCATAAATGGATGGGAGATGTTATATGAGTTGCATCTCCATACAGGCAGAATAAAAATAGAGTCACAGTGAATAAGTGGACTTTTATCATCATTCCTTTGCCCAAAGGTAGAACCACTTTCCATTTGTGTTTTCTGTTTCTTGGCTTCTCAATAAGAACACCTTTCAAGGTGAGTTGTCAGTAAAATAATCTACAATGTAGTTAGTTGGTAAGATTTCAGTTAAAGCCTAATTAACTACTTTCTGATTTAATTTCTTTTTTTTTTTTTTTTTTCTTTTTGAGACGGAGTCTCGCTGTGTCCACCAGGCTGGAGTGCAGTGGTGTGGAGTGATCTTGGCTCACTGCAAGCTCCGCCTCCCGGGTTCCCGCCATTCTCCTGCCTCAGCCTCCCAAGTAGCTGGGACTACAGGCACCCGCCATGGCGCCCGGCTTTTTTTTTTTTTTTTTTTTTTTTAATTTCAAAATGTGAGTGAAAAATAACTTTTTACTGGCAGAACATACATGATTATTTTGTATCATATCTGTATTAATTTTCATATATTTAAATTCCTGTTTATCTGATTTTATTTGGGCATGTAATAATCTCTAAGTGTATATGGTATGTTTCAGCACAAATTTGCCTGAATGGAAAATCATCCCTGTTCTGCAGTAAAACACAATCTAAATGATGTGTCCTGTCTGCAGGTTGGTTTTGCTGGACATCTTGAACTGCTTTCAAGCACTCGAAGTTAAAGCACCAAATGCCCCTTTGCAATGACTTCTCCCTTGATTTTTACAACCTCATGTATTTTAATGGAAATTTAATCCATGTGTTTTTGAATCATTTACACTTAAATCATCAAAACACCCGGTCTTTTAGAGTGATTTGATATCCATGAAGGCTATGAGACTTTCTGATAATCCTTTAAGGCTCTTTAAAAAAAAAGAAAGAAAGAAAGAAACCAGGAAGTTTTGCTTTTCTCTGAATAAACTAAAATCCTGAGGAGCTCACTTTCCATGTGTTCTAAATTTGTCCAAACAAGTTCTCTTATGTGTAGGTAGAGGAACAAGTAAGGTGCTGGCAACATGCTCACCATAAGTAAAAGTGCAGAAGCTTTTGATGAGACACGGAGCGCGTGTAACTCAGAGTACATTTTACAGCACTCATGGGCTTTTAGACCTTTTCATCCTAATGAAAAGATCTGAAAATATTAATTTGCATTACTGCGGATGGTGTTACTTGTCTAGTTTTATGTTTCCGTATTTGAATGTGTTACTACTTACTCAATATTGTTAGGTATTTTATTGCACTTTATTTGAAAAGTGCTCAGTAATCCTTTCAAATTTATTTTTTCACAGGAGGTGTAAATTTTTTTACATAGGGCGTAAAAAAAATTACCATGCATTTTATATGTCACTGATTCCATAAAAATGCTTTTTCCACTCAGTTATATTCACAGGAGATAAAAGTACCGCTAATATTATATGAGAAAACATAGCTTTGATATAAAATACTGTATTTTTTAAAGTTAGTGGTTTCTTTCAGCCTGTATATTTTCATAGTTAAATTGGTTTTGCTCTTGATTCATCTTATGCATTAAAGATGCATTAATTGATTCTTCATTGTGTTGAATCTTCCTTTTCTCACTTTTCCAAAATGAAATACGTAATCCTGTACTTACTTATTCAAGTCCATATGGATCGCTCACTATCATTTCATCCCGAGCATCCATTTGCAGATCAATTTCACTTTTTAAGAAGGTTACTTGATCTGACAATGAATAGCTTGGTTTTATAGAATTATTACTTTCCTAAGCAGATCGTGTCAGAGTGTTCCAAGTGAGATAAAGATATTTTTCTAGAATATGTTCTCAAGTCTTTTCTTGTTGAATACCATCCAGAATTTTTAAAGTCTTGAATGTATGTTTACTTTTACATAATTTAAGTTCAATGTGAAAAATAGCAAATGGATTTTTGTTTTTCTTTAAGTAATTAACATCTACATTGTATGTTCAAATGGATTAGATAGTCATGAGGTTGAACCAAATTGAAATCAATCTAATTTTTATGTAGAGCTTTCTCTGAAGTGCTGTTAGAGATGTACTCTTTAATGGAAAGGACTTTTCCTACTTGGAAATTATCAATAAGCTCAACATGCACACCAGTTAACCTTTGCCCTTCTCTTTGTATGACTAGAAAACATCACAATTATTTCTCAAAAATACATGGAAATATTATACTATGAAAAACAATCAGTATGTTTTGATAGTCTAAAGCAAATAACTTTAACCCTAAATTGAGTCCTTTTAATATGTTTTTAAATTAACAAAGATCTATGATTATTAAAATTCATGGAATTTCAAAACTGTTGTTATTTTTAGTTATCAGATCTCACCAAATATTTCCTCATATACTAGAATGAAAAATTAAGTTCACTATCTTTAAACTACTAAGTCCCTGAGATATATTAGTGGAGTTTCATTGCAATGACCATTTCCATATATCTAGTTGCAAAAATGTAGCTTTGTTTACAATCCTATAGCATACCGAGGCAATAAATATTTATTTGTATTAAATGTTTTCTATTTTATTTTTGTAACATGACGAGCATGAACTTTTAGTTATGTAATGTAGTGAGCGAGTTCGAATGTCTGCATTATTGGTCACTTTCTCTTCCTTAATATATTTTACATTGTAAATTCTAAGTTAAGTTGCTTAGCTTAAAACACACTATTCAGGAGGCCTGTGACCATGTGGGGATATATCTTTCATTGTGCTATTTATTTAAGTTTAATAGCTAATGATATCCCTGGATGTCTTATAATTGACGAAAAACACTCAATGATACTTGTTTGCTCTAGAGGTTAGACTACTTGAATGGACAATTTCTGGTAGATGATTTGTCCACATTTGGTAAAAGAAATACTGATATCATTTGTAAAAATATTTAAAATTTTCATATGGAGTTTAATAAATAGAGATTTTGTTTTAAGGAAAAGAACTTCATCTTTAAGCAAAACAAGTATTTATTTTAGCCCCAAGAGTGGTGGCAGCCAACAGTAACACAAATCTCTCCTTAGGTGTTTGCCAGTTGGTAGGAATTCACAGAGATAAAGCTGAGACAATAACTGAAATTCTTTTGGCTTCAATAATTTTTCAGAAGACATTATGCTATTATGCTCCCATTGTGGTTGGCAATCTCTTTCTCTTTCCCTCTCTATTTTTTTTCTCTAAATGCTTGTCGGTCATAATGCATGTGTGATTGTCAGTGATGGAGCCCGTGCTTATTTCTGAAGCCTCATGGCATTTATTCAAGAAATTTTAATTAAACTGGCATTTTACTAATTTGTCTGAACTCAAAATGTGTATAATGAACAAATGATGTTTACTTGCTTTATATAAGTAAGCATTTATAAATTAAAAGTACATTTTCTATTTTGTTAAGTCTCAGAGAAGGATGTTAAGAAGTGCCAGTGTTAGATTAGCCAAGATCACGTCATTGTACTCTAGCCTGGGCAACAAGAGCAAAACTCCATCTCAAAACAAAACAAAACAAAACATAAGATCTTGTGTTATAACTATTTAAATATTTATTGTCTAAAACGTTTTGTTATATTAGTTTTCTTAGGCCCAGTGTTAATGCATTATTCTCATGATGGAATATTGAGGGTAAATTAAAATAATAAGTATAGTACCTTCATTTTACCACGACCATTTATGTACATATTTAAGAGCTTGTCTAATAATGAATTCTTAAACTGTTTTGTAGAAATAAGCTTTTCCATTCTGATAGGTTTTCCTTTTGCTGCCCTGCCTGCACACACGGATCCATGTTTTCTCCAAGCTATTTGCAAATGTGCAAGCCATCTGCAGCTGAGTGATTAGTAGAGTGCAGGAATATGTATCCTGTGTTTGGTCCCCATTGGCCACTTATTCCTGTTTTATTGTTTTAATTATAAAGACTGATCTTCACTGTAACTCTTAGATGGCATTCGTATGTTAAAATGTAGCCTCAAATATTCATGTAATTTTAAATTGCTCTATAATTTTTAAGTGATATTAATTTGAGATTAATTTTGGGTATCACTAAGTGTGGTCGGAATGGGTTTGTGCTGCATAGAGGTGCTGAAACTGGAAGTTACATTTCAATATTAACTGACTGTTACATGACAAGTAAACAAGTTTAATTGTGTTATTCACCTCATTGACTTTAATGAGTCAATAATAGATGTAATAGGCACCTCAGGACCAGATGGCATAGGGTAAAAAGTCTCCATGAAATACCATTTTTTTTTTCATCTCAAGTATCTGATAAATATGTTAACTTCCTGCATTATGGCAATTGTTGAAATTTCTTAGCAGCTGGTCAGTTACTCTACACTGCAGGGGCCATCGGATGCTGTTTATAGCTTACGTTCTCAGTTTTATATTTGTACAGAGAATGAGGCTGAAAAAACACTTTCTTCCTGAAGTGTAATACAGTATCATAATTGAATAATTGTATAAATGTCCTTATTAAGCAAAATTTGGGGGGAATAACTTTGAAATGGAATATGCAATCCACTGTCCTCTAACTTGCATACACTTTACATTGCTGTTAACTGGTAAAGTGACAGTGACGTATATACTGGAGGGAGCCATCTTCATCTTGAAGCAGTGGATTGGTCTTTAGGTTTTACATCAGTGGACTGCTTTGTGAATAGTAATTAGAGTTGTTCCTTTCTTAATAACATTTTTTTAAATAAAAATCCAAATATTTACCCTTTGTATGATATCTCATCCTCCAGTTAAGGTTAAACTGCTGCCTTAGTAACCAAGGAAATGTTTTTTAAAATTTTGTATGTCATTATGTTCCTGGAAGAGCCACCTTGTCAATTTAATATTACATCACAATAGAATTTCAGTTTCCTCTGATAAAAACTTTACAGTGAAGAAATGGCCCATGTATATTCAAAAGTTTATACCACATTGAATATGATTGAGGTTTAATGAGAACAACCTATTAAGGCCTCTCCTCAACTTATCTTTATCACTAAAGTTTATGACTTGTTCCCACCTACTTAACACTTAAAATCTTATTTGCAGTTTTGTGCTATTCTGTGTAGTACACTTCACAATTGGCATACCATATTTGACAACAGAATAGCAATATCAGATTTAGTGTCCACCTACCAGAGGGCATCTTTGAAGATTTTTTGTTTGAGAAGATAACTTCATATTTCTTGTTTTCTTTGGTGGTGAATGAAACTTGTATTTTCTTGGTTTAGGTAGATTCAAACTGTGTTCCTAAGTATGTAAAAAACACTATTCTTCACCATAAACTACAACTTAACATTTTGTCCTGGAGAATTAAATCCAACTTCTAGAAATAGAAGAGTAAGTAATTCAGAAAAGTTTTCCTACTAAGAAAAATTATATTAAAAATAAAAAAAAAAAAACCCTGAAACACCTTTAAAAAAAAATCTGTAGAAATGTCTTGAAAATCTCCCAAGATCCACTATACCTTAAAGGATGTGGAGCCTGTGAGTCCTCAGGGGGAACCTGGTGATTGCAGAGGATAAGGCTGATACACTGTAGTCACAAGCAGAGTTTTCACAGCCCCTGGTATCGGGAGACAAAAATATAAGTTCAAAATGCACTAAAAATTGAGATGCTCTGATAAACCAACCTATATTTACTTTGACATCCTTAAAAAAACTCTACAATAAAAGTAAAATGAACAAGAAATACTGGCAGCTCCGGTGATCATTGAGACCCTACTGTTGCTTGAGATTATTTCACGTAAAACTTCCATTGTCCATAGGCCCCTTACCAGGAAGAAAAAAACTCTCTGAAGGAACATAAAACATTTCATTCCACCTGAAACTATTTTTCAAAATATTTTTAACCATGTACTGCACAAATTAGACAAAGAGGCAAATAACTATTTTTTATTTTATTTTATTTTTCTATTTTTGTATACTTTTTTTTTTTTTTTTTTTTTTTTTTTTTGAGACGGAGTCTCGTTCTGTCATCCAGGCTGGTGCAGTGGTGCAATCTCGGCTCACTGCAACTTCCACCACCCGGGAAATAACCATTTTTTTAAAGAGGAAAAAGAAAAAGAGACGAAAGATAATGGACATATCACATACAAATTTTAAAGTAACTATGTTTAGTAATTTCAACAAAATAAAGTGGCTGATTAAGAATTTCCACAGAAAACTAAAAACTGTAGAAAAATAAACCAAATTTCCATTTATATAACTGAATGATAAAAGTAGATGTCATTAAATACACAAAAAATATATTTAGCAGTGGAGTGGATGAATAAACAGAGAATGAGTAATATAGATGATTTAAAGAATATATACACCTCCCAAAAAACAGAAAAGTTAAAGAATAACAAATATTAAAAGATTGCAGAGGGAGAGGAAATATGGTAAAAAAGAGGTTAATTATACAGGTAAATAGAGGTACATAATGCAACAAAGTAAGATAAAATAGAAGATATATTTCAAAAGCAATGACAAAATTTCTAAAACCAGTGAAAGTTATCAGGACACTTTAAATAGCACTTCATTACTATATATTAGTATATATATAGATACACATATCTATCTATTTACCCTATATGATCTGTATATCTGTATTGATATCTTTTTTTATAGATATCTATCCATCTAGGTATATAAATATATATGCGTATATTTGTGTATATATATATATTCCTTCACATTATATTAAAACTGTTAAGAAGCGGAAAGTATGACAAAAAGATCTTAGAAATATCAAGACATCATATCTTCAAAGAAAAATAGTAAAACTAGATCAGATTTCTCAACTGAAACAGTGGAAAGTACATGACAATGCAATTATATTTTAACTCTTCCAAAAAAAAGAAAACAAAAAATGAGAATCTATCAGTCATGCCATTTAGAATACACTTTAGATATATTTGTACAAATGAAAATGGAGACTAAGTCATCACCAGCAGAAAGAATCATATTAAAAGATCTACCAAATAAATTCTTCAAAATTTCCTATGTGGAAACTCAGAGATAAAGATTAAAGTAAGAAAGCCAAAAACATGTAAACAAGTTGCGTACATTTACAGAAGAATATGTAATGGTTTTAACAAAAGTAAGGATGTGATTCTCAAATTACACATAGTACCAAAATACAGGGTAAAGTTTTTTTTATACATTTGGGGATGGAAATGTATTTAAATTGTTTGGAGGCCACATGGAATATTTACAAAACGGACCCATTTCTAAACCAGTGATGGCCTAGCATTGGAAACTTTTCCCACATCAGGAGACATTTAACAAAGTGTGGAAACATTTTGATTGTCATGACTTGGTAGAGAGGTGTGTACTACCAGAACTTGATAGGTAGAAGCCAGGAGGACCACTAATACACTGCAATACACAATACCACCCCACAATAAAGAATTATCTTGCCCAAAATATTAATAGTGCTGTGGTAAAAAAAAAAAAAAAAAAAAAAAAAATCAGTCTTCAAGCCCATGAATTGAATTGTCATCAAAATATAAAATAATGAAATGATATAAAATAGACCCTATTAACAGTATGTAATTAACCTTGAAAAAAGGAAAACAAAGGTAACCATGAAAAATCCCTGTCTGCTTGAAAATTATATAATATACTTTTCAACAGTCATGAAACGAAGAAAAGCTAATAGAAATCAATATATTTAGAATTAAAAATTGTTTAAGATATAGATTTCCATATGTGCAAAATAGAATTAAAGTTGAGTTCAGAGAAAACAGAAATATAGCTTTTAATGCATCTCATGGGAAAAATACAGAATGAATAAATTAATATTTAAAAGTTAGAAAAAGTATAAGAAATTACTTCAAAGAAAACCAAACAATAAAGAGAACTGAATAGACTTGAAAAAATATGTGAATTTAAAACTATTTATGATTTTAAAAAACATAGCAGAACTTGAGAGAATTTTATGTGATAAAGTATCTACAACTAGGGATCAAAAAGTACTGGAGACGTTTAAAATAAGAGAGAAGGCAAAACAAAGCAATATTAGAAAATAAGACATCATCATAGACTCTACAGCAATTGAAAAGACGATTAGAAGATATTGTAGCAAACTTTACATAAATCATTCTGAAAATTGATGTGAAATGAACAAATTTCTAGAAAGACAGTTTACAAAATATGACAGAATTAAAATATTTAATCCTTTATCAAAAATAATGAATAATGAATCTAAAATTGAAACCTTTTTATTTAGAAAACTGTAGGTATATGACTTGGCTGCTGAAATCCAACAAATGCTAAGGCAAGATATAATGCCAGCTTTACACAAACTATTCATAGAAAACTCTAATAAGTGATAATACTTCCAAACATATAAGTTCAAAATAACTTTACAGTTTAATTACAGGAAAGGTAAATCACTGACAAATATCGGTCATAAATAATAAATTATACACAAAATTACTTTTCAGTATATACAAATTACACTGTATCATGATCAAGTAGGATTTATTTCAGAAAGTTAGTATTATTTAAAATCCTAATATCACTCAATGTAAGTCACTAATGGGAACAAAGCACAATTTAAAAACTATACGATTATTACCTCAACAGATAAGGAATAAAGTACTTTAGAAAAAATGCATATGTGTGTCAATTTATATTAATAAATTTTAGAAAACTAAGGATGGATAGAATGCTGTATCCTTGATCTACAAAAGGGTATCTACTGATCACCCAGAGAAAACATTATACTTAAGATGTTAAATGATTTCTCGTTGACATACCAATTATATACAATATTGTACACAATTACATTATACTAGACTGAGACTATACTAGACTGAGACTGGGTATCTACTAATCACCCAGAGAAAACATTATACTTAATGATAAGATGTTAATTGATTTCTCCTTGACATACCAATTATATGCAATATTGTACACAACTATATTGTACTAGACTGAGACATAGGACATGAATACTAGACTGAGAAGTACAAGACTGAGACATAGGACACAAAAAATAAATGAAATATGTAAAACATAGTAAGTAAGTAATTTTTTAAAATATTGTATTAAATGATTGTGAATTAAGAAAATTCACAAAAATCTATACATTTTAGTTAAACATAAAAATCAATTATATTTATAGATATTAACAGGTTGGAACACATTTTTTAACATTATAGTGTGTATAGTAGTATTAATTTTTAAATACCCAGGAATAAATATATATACAGAAATACCTGCATAAATAACCCTTTATACAGATACTCATAAAAGGTATCTCAGATAAAATTTTAAAGACCAGTAAAGAGAGAGATCTAACATGTTTGTGGAAGGTCAATATTCTAAAGATGTTATTTTCTTTCAAATTTATACATAGTTTAAAGTAATATGATTCAAAAACCAAGAGTATTTTTACGGAAATTGACAAGTTGATTGAACTAACTTATATAAAAATAGAAAGAGCCAAAAACAGCCAAAAAGTCCTAGCAATGAACAATGTGTGAGGACTTATATTACCAGATGAGAATGAAGAAACACTAAGTTGCATTGTATTGGGTTAGTACAGATGGTTACACCAATGGAGTGGCACAGACCCACGTATAGATGATTACTTCATGTACAGAGAAGCTCTCACTGTGATGAAGTGGCAAGAGAGTGGCCTTCTCAAAAAGAGTAGACTTTGGTAGTGGCATAATCAGCTTATTTGATATTGTGAACACTTTTTCTACTGTATAAGACAATTATTTCTGGTAATAAATATCGACTAAAATTAATATATGAATGGGTTGAAGTAAATACAGACATCATTTTTAAATTGAGTTTTGTCATATACGATCACATAAGACCATAGCAAACAGAAAGTGAGCTATGGGTCAAAAGTGGAATAAAAGCCCGCCTTTCTGTTTTATCAGACATAATGTCATCCCCCTTTTTTTGAGAAAATTAAGTTTTTTATGCAAATTTAGGAGTTCTAATAATATTGATTCTTTCTTTTTTTTTTTTTTTTTGAGACAGAGTCTCACTCTGTCACCCAGGCTGGAGTGCAGTGGCTTGATCTTAGCTCACTGCAACCTCCACCTTCCAGGTTCAAGCAATTCTGTGCCCCAGCCTCTCAAGTAGCTGGAATTACAGGAATAATACACCTGGTTAATTTTTGTACTTAGTAGAGATGGATTTTCACCATCTTGGCCAGGCTGACCTTGAACTCCTGACCTCGTGATCCACCTGCTTTGACCTCCCAAAGTGCTGGGATTACAGGTGTGAGCCACTGTACCCAGCCTACTTCTTTTCTTTAATATTGCCAGCGTTAGATGAGGATCTACCACGTGCAGAATGACGAATTAAATTCTGAGGTTATCTAAATTGAGAAAAGCATGTCACATAGAGGAGCTCTGTGGAAACTGAATGATTAGGTTAAAAAGCAGAGCAATGAGAGTATGGCTTCTGGATTTGGCAGATGGGATTTCAGATTCTGACAATTTCATTTAAGGGATGTTGGTATTTAGACAAGTTAGTGAACTGCTTTTTGCTTTAGTTTCCTCATCTGTGAAATGAGGATCAATGGCAAGGGATGGAACAGGGGCAGGGCTTTTGTAAGGATGTAAAGTTCAGGGAAGTGTAGACAATACACACAGGTGTTATTTTAATTAAAGTCCCTATTTCTCAAGCATGTGTAGTAAGGAGGCACACACCACTCCATCACTGGACTCCTTTCCTTCCTAAAATATTGACTTAATACTGACAAATTCCAGGCATATATAGCAAGGGTCTGAAAATGAAACCATCTACTTCTATATACAGTGAGGACACGAAAGCCTAAAACTATCTACTCCCCACAGAACTTATTCTATATTTGGTATGACTTTACCGTTCTTACAAATTCTGGTCCAGGCAAATAGCTTGATCGTGCATTAGAAAAACTAACCATCAGCTCTTTAGTGGAAAGCATTGGCCACTTGCGTCCTGAGGTTCTTTGAATCTCCTGCCTGTCAAAGTCCTTGCTGCCGTCCTTACCCAATCTTGAGCCCACTGTCACCACCAAGAGGGTTGCTTGGCAAGTGTAAGAGATGGAACACTAGCAATATCACATGGGAAATGTTTGATTGAGGATTCTTTGTTTGAGGGGTATTCATGTGGCTTCAAGAAAGTATAGCACAGTTTTCTAGTATTGACATATTTTAAATAAAATGGTATTGATGTAGAGCTTTTTAAGTGTTCTGAAACACTTTAAAAGGCAGGTGTCTTTTTAGGATCAAGGACAATTTTACATAAAATCAAGTCGTTGATGTTAAAAAATACAAGAGTTGTATTTTTGGCCAAATAAATCAGATAAATACATATGACTTGGGGTCCTTTGGGTAGGCTTTAGAACTTTGCAGGAAAGACATACTTTAAAAAGTCTGAATTGGCCAGGCAAGCCACTGCTCACGCCTGTAATCCCAGCATCTTGGGAGGCCGAGGCAGGCAGATCACGGGGTCAGGAGTTCGAGACCCGCCTGGCCAATATGGGGAAACCCCATCTCTACTCAAAATACAAAAATTAGCTGGGCATGGTGGCAGGCACCTGTAGTCCCAACCACTCGGGAGGCTGAGGCAGAAGAATCGCTTGAACTCGGGAGGTGGAGGTTGCAGTGAGCCGAGATCACACCACTGCACTCTGGCCTGGGCAGCAGAGCGAGACTTCGTCTCAAAAAACAAAAAAGTCTCAATTAAATTCATCAGTGGGGTGAAGGCACTGGAGGTCTGCGGCTGGGTGCACATAGTGCCTTCCACTGCCAGCCCGCGTGGGATGCTGACACCAGCAGAACTTCAAAGCTATCTAGAGAGCAATTTTGGTTTGGAGTCAGTCTGCTCTTCCTGCATAAATCCCATTTCAAAACCAAAACTTTCACACAGGAAACCAAACATTTATATTCTACATTTTTGTTCCTTTTATTGCATTTTGGGGGAGCATTACCTCACTTTATGTCAATTTATATAGTACATTAAATGCTGTAAATTACCATAAAATGAAACAACACATCAAACAGTGATGTTGGAACAATAAATCATTACTATTTCCTGCTGCAAACAGATGTTCTTATTTTTAGACCCACGTCAAGATTCATTTTGTTCTTCCAGATTGTTGAGCCAAACTTTAAATTTTCTTGTTATCAAAATGAACTATTATATTCACGCTGTCATTTATAAGCTGAGCAAAATGAGTTGCTCAGGCAGTCAAGGTAAATCAAATTGCGTACATCATTCTTCCACAATTGGCTTCCAATACGTCAGAATTTAAATCAGCAAAGATGGAACTACGATAGACTTTAAATGATCATCTTATTCGACATCATTAAGTAAAGATGACATTTAAACTTCTGTTGAAAGATCGTTATACATGATTTAAGCAGTGATAGTTTTGCCACAGCATCACAGTTTATGTCTACAAAATCAGGATTGGTGTCTTTTAGCCTTTGGGAATCGGTGTGTCACCGATCAGAAAAGGAAGCACTAGACAGACGGCTGTGGTTGTTGATGCTTAATGCTTGTTTCTCAAAATCAACAAGATCTTTTTCTCACCACCTCTTTCCCTGACTTCTTTTTATAAAATTGAAGCTGTATTTATGTGACTCACCAGGTAGAGCAGCAATAGGCAGACTGACAAACAGATAAAGATTTTATGTCTACAGGCAAGGGGTTGGGTAGATGAGAAGGATATATTTGCAAAATGTCAAAGATGTTTAGCTTAGAGATTCATCTGAGGAAGAACACAGATCAATAGAGGTCACTGGAGGAAAATCAAACAAATAACTGAGACAGGACTATGTGCTGGAAGCATGGAAAACCTTACACAAAAAGGAATTTCACTCATAAGACACGAAAACTCCACTACCAAAATTTTCCATATGTAGCTCCTTCAGCCCAGAATTTGAGATATTTTCAATTTTTCTTTAGTGTGTTTCCAGGTTGATGAGTATCAGGTTGAGTGGAGTGTGTTTGAAAGCATTTTAAAACATGTCATTCAGGAATCAATTCAATCACATCATAGGATTATTGCTTGTTTTGTTTTATTTTGCTTTCTGTGTTCAGGGTAAGGGCTACTCTGAAATAATTTACACTGGAGCTTGTAAGGTATAAAACATGAAAAGGCACATCTTTCCATTGGCAAAACTATGGCCAGAAATTTTGGTTTTAGATGCAAACATTAGTTTCAGAATGCTCTAAAATATTTTGTGAAAGTTTTTCAGTTTTACTCCCCTTTCATTTGGTACTTCAGTTGTACCCTTCGTGTCTACAGTTTCTTCTATTTTCTTGCTTATTTTCTCATCCAATTTTCCTTTTTCCCTCTCTTCCCAGTCCCCCTTTCCTTCTTTATTTTCCTCTATGCAAAATCATCTTCTAATGTACTTTCCAGAAAACAGACTTAAAGACTAATACACCTTCTTCTGCCTAAATAAGGAGAGAAACATCTTCAAGATAATTGTTAAAATTTATGAAGTGAGCAATGGGTGCCAACAATTATCTGTGGAATGCAAGATGAGGGATGGCACAGGTGTGCATCAGATGCCTGTCAGCAGAGAATTGCATTGTCATCTTTAAAAACTGACAGAAGAATTAAAAACTTTGAATTTTTTTCTTCCTCTTTTTTTTTTTTTTTTAATTATACTTTAAGTTCTAGGGTACATGTGCATAACATGTAGGTTTGTTACATATGTATACCTGTGCCGTGTTGGTGTGCTGCACCCATCAACTCGTCAGCACCCATCAACTTGTCATTTATATCAGGTATAACTCCCAATGCAATCCCTTCCCCCTCCCCCCTCCCCGTGATAGGCCCCGGTGTGTGATGTTCCCCTTCCCGAGTCCAAGTGATCTCATTGTTCAGTTCCCACCTATGAGTGAGAACATGCGGTGTTTGGTTTTCTCCTCTTGCAATAGTTTGCTGAGAATGATGGTTTCCAGCTGCATCCATGTCCCTACAAAGGACATGAACTCACCCCTTTTTACGGCTGCATAGTATTCCATGGTGTATATGTGCCACATTTTCTTAATCCGGTCTGTCACTGATGGACATTTGGGTTGATTCCAAGTCTTTGCTATTGTGAATAGTGCCGCAATAAACATACGTGTGCATGTGTCTTTATAGCAGCATGATTTATAATCCTTTGGGTATATACCCAATAATGGGATGGCTGGGTCATATGGTACTTCTAGTTCTAGATCCTTGAGGAATCGCCACACTGTTTTCCATAATGGTTGAACTAGTTTACAATCCCACCAACAGTGTAAAAGTGTTCCTATTTCTCCACATCCTCTCCAACACCTGTTGTTTCCTGATTTCTTAATGATTGCCATTCTAACTGGTGTGAGATGGTATCTCATTGTGGTTTTGATTTGCATTTTTCTGATGGCCAGTGATGATGAGCATTTTTTCATGTGTCTGTTGGCTGTATGAATGTCTTCTTTTGAGAAATGTCTGTTCATATCCTTTGCCCACTTTTTGATGGGGTTGTTTTTTTCTTGTAAATTTGTTTGAGTTCTTTGTAGGTTCTGGATATTAGCCCTTTGTCAGATGAGTAGATTGCAAAAATTTTCTCCCATTCTGTAGGTTGCCTGTTCACTCTGATGGTAGTTTATTTTGCTGTGCAGAAGCTCTTTAGTTTAATTAGATCCCATTTGTCAATTTTGGCTTTTGTTGCCGTTGTTTTTGGTGTTTTAGACATGAAGTCCTTGCCCAAGCCTATGTCCTGAAGGGTATTGCCTAGGTTTTCTTCTAGGTTTTTATGGTATTAGGTCTAACATTTAAGTCTCTAATCCATCTTGAATTAATTTTCGTATAAGGAGTAAGGAAAGGATCCAGTTTCAGCTTTCTACTTATGGCTAGCCAATTTTCCCAGCACCATTGATTAAATAGGGAATCCTTTCCCCATTTCTTGTTTTTCTCAGGTTTATCAAAGATCAGATGACTGTAGATGTGTGGTATTATTTCTGAGGACTCTGTTCTGTTCCATTGGTCTATATCTCTGTTTTGGTACCAGTACCATGCTGTTTTGGTTACTGTAGCCTTGTAGTATAGTTTGAAGTCAGGTAGCATGATGCCTCCAGCTTTGTTCTTTTGACTTAGGATTGTCCTGGAAATGTGGGTTCTTTTTTGGTTCCATATGAACTTTAAAGCCGTTTTTTCCAATTCTGTGAAGAAACTCATTGGTAGCTTGATGGGGATGGCATTGAATCTATAAATTACGTTGGGCAGTATGGCCATTTTCACGATATTGATTCTTCCTATCCATGAGCATGGTATGTTCTTCCATTTGTTTGTGTCCTCTTTTATTTCACTGAGCAGTGGTTTGTAGTTCTCCTTGAAGAGGTCCTTTACATCCCTTGTAAGTTGGATTCCTAGGTATTTTATTCTCTTCGAAGCAATTGTGAATGGAAGTTCATTCATGATTTGGCTCTCTGTGTGTCTGTTACTGGTGTATAAGAATGCTTGTGATTTTTGCACATTAATTTTGTATCCTGAGACTTTGCTGAAGTTGCTTATCAGCTTAAGGAGATTTTGGGCTGAGACAATGGGGTTTTCTAAATATACAATCATGTCATCTGCAAACAGGGACGATTTGACTTCTTCTTTTCCTAACTGAATACCCTTTATTTCTTTCTCTTGCCTGATTGCCCTAGCCAGAACTTCCAGCACTATACGCAAATCAATAAACGTAATCCAGCATATAAACAGAACCAAAGACAAAAACCACATGATTATCTCAATAGATGCAGAAAAGGCCTTTGACAAAATTCAACAGCCCTTCATGCTAAAAATGCTCAATAAATTTGGTATTGATGGAATGTATCTCAAAATAATAAGAGCTATTTATGACAAACCCACAGCCAATATCATACTGAATGGGCAAAAACTGGAAAAATTCCCTTTGAAAACTGGCACAAGACAGGGATGCCTTCTCTCACCACTCCTATTCAACATAGTGTTGAAAACTTTGAATTTTAAAAGTATTATTCATTACTATTATTATTAGCAATCATTGTTCATATAAATTATCTTTAAGAGAATAAGCCTTAAAGACAATATATATGTTACAGAAAAGTATAATAATATCTTAGAAATGAGGAAAGTCATTATTTAATTTAATTTATATTCACTAGGTAAGTCTATTATCTTGAGATATATTTAACATAAATTAAAGTAGAAGACTTCATCTTCTGAATGAGATTGAGTTTGTTTCTATTGCCATTGAAAATTATTTCAAAGGGTCTTATAAGAAATATATTCGCATCATCTTGAAATAAACTTTGTTTACACATTAAATACATCTAGAATCATTCACTCTTTCAACTTACCATAATTTCCTAAAATGCCTGGAAACAAACAGCTCAGCACAGCAGTTACTGAAAAGAATTGATGTGACTTCCCAATGTAACTAAATTAAAACCAGAAAGCAATTTATACTCCCTGATTCTATGCTGTGTTTTGTATAGAAAGCGAGATGTTTTAAAAAAAATCATGTAGTGTACTTGGAAAAAATGTTCAAGCTCTTCCATCGAAATTCCAAGAGTGAATCTGTCAGTTCTATAAGCAATTCATAATGTGATCAAATGAAGGATTAAACAAATAGTGAGTGTGATTTTCCTCACCTGTAATGAAAATACCCTGATCCTTCTTCCCCCTGCCACCAGGAAGTGTTGAATTTTCTGACTTGTGTAATTTTTTTCATGGTGTTGTCCTCTTTTCATAACTGACCAGCACATCAAGAAACATGCAAATACTCATCCTGGATCTCGTAAAGATAAGATTAAGTAAACACTCAATTTGATGCAATCAATAATCTCCAAAACATGTAATGAATATATCTTTGTGCTTTATGAATATTAAACAAGGATAAAACAATAAAACTGGTAATTACAGCCAGAGTACCGCCAGTCAGGAATTGTCTTCAATTTTCAGGTGGAGGCTCTCTATTTTCTACAACGGAGCATCATTGGCACGAAGGAATTCTTATGGAAAACACATACTTAAGGAATCTGCAAATAAGCAAATATTTATCAAATGCTTACTGACATGATTTTTGTCCTGAAGGAGCATAATTTAGTTGGGCTGACAAAAATAACAAGGAACACAGCACAATGAAAAGCACGCTGTGAAATGCTGGCACAGCACCTACCATGAAATTTGCAGCTGCTCAAGGGAAAGACGAAGAGGATCAGGTTGTTACAGAAATGAGACTGGGACTCTCTGTGAAAAGATCGATATGATTCTGGTGAGGAAGACAGGAGAGTAAAACACTTCAAACAAGGGAAATACAGGGCAGAGGAAGCTGAACTGGCCATGTGTCAGGAGTGTATTAGGGAATAATGACCACATCATAGGAGACCGTAACTACTTTTTAAAAACACATTTTAGAAAATGTGTAGGCAACTTAAAAAAAATTTGTGATAGGATTGATAATACACTTTGGCCCCCAGGCTGAATGCGTATAAGTACTTTTAAATCTTTAGCATAACAGTTTGTAAGAACAATGATGTCAGGAAGTCATCCAGTATGGAAAGAATTGTAAAATTTCTGTGACTAAGCCATGTTTGGACAGAATATAAAAAACAGTGATCTTGGATTTCCATAGATCAATGGTGAATGCATAAACTATAAATGGGACTAAATAACCTATTTCAGAAGTCATTTTTGTAATTCTAATTTTTCTTGTTTTTTATATTTTTCAAATAACTTGTATTTTTGTCTCAGGTTTCAGTCATCACACAACCAATCATTCTGGATGTAAATTGCAAATACGTAAATCATATCTTCAAAAAAAAATCACTTGCATATGGGTATTACTAGAAAGTATTTGAAAAAAATTGGTGTGATCTAAGAACAATTTTCATATTTAAAAAGTAACCTTTAATTTTAGCTTCTACACTCTGAGATTTCTTAGAAATTTATGAATTTAAAATAACAGCGATTAATTGACTAGCTACTGGATTGGGTTCAGACTTAGGTATTTTCTCTTAATTTACTTATATATTTATGTTAATGAATTAATCATAATGCTTATTGTGATCATTTGAAATAAATAAGTATATTCTGAATTACGATATTTTAGTACTTCATTAAGGTAATATAAATAATAGAATGATTTTATTTCTTATTATTTTATATTGATTTTAATGAGTTCCTGTTCTTATTCTCTTTGAAACTAGACTGAACATATACACGCAAACAATCTAAATTCTTATATTAGTATTTATACTAGGATGACACTCATTATGTTTTCTCCTTTTTGCATGCAACCTAAATATCTCCAGTTCTTACCAGATTACGTTACATTTTATTATATGAACATTAACACATGGTTTTATTTACCTTGTGAACCCTGAACTTGCATAATTGGATTTCTTTTCCTCCCCAAACATTTCTAGTTATTTCTGGGAGTCCACAGGTGTCTCGTGATCTATTTGTCTCCTGTTTCTCTCATTGCTGTGAATACTAGATATGACAAATTGTGTTACATTCAGTTCTCACTGTGACAGATGTGGATTAGAGTTTATAAAAACCACAAGGCAAGTACTTCTTCCTAACACTATGCTTCACTGTGACCTTAGGTTCCTCAGCCCCGCTGCATCAATTTTAGTAAATTTATTCAGCTCTAGTTCATTTTCAATAAGATTGAATAATAATAATAAAGTATATAAATCCAGTGAGGATCATAGGAATTGGATACGATGAGTTCATCCCTACACACATATAAGTACAGATGCTTAGCCCCTCCTTACCCCTAGACACTGCCTCAATATCATCTACAGTCCTACGAAACTTTGTTCTTTGTGAAGGCTAAAGCATTTCCTCCAGCAAAGGCCTTTCAATTAAGTAATTAAGTGGAAATTACTAGGCTCAAGGGCCCAAATATTAATTTAAACTCTGCCAGCAATTATACATTTTATCAGTTAAACTAAAATATCTTGCAGTTGGTTATAGTTTTTTGCATGTGAATTATTATGTTGGTGCAAAAATATTGGCAATTTTTGCCATTAAAAGTAATGACATCTTCTAACTTTAGCACTATCAGTTAATTTGTCAAGTTAAATGTGTTCTGTACATTTGTACCTTCACAACCCACATGGTCTCTCTGTTTGACAGTGCTATTCTGAAACAATGTAGTAATTTTTACCTAATGTTTCACTGTACTCATTAAAGGTTTATTTATTGATCATCTATTATATGAGGAGGCTTCAACAAGTTCATGAAAAAAATTGAATTAAAAAAAAAAGATAAGCTTTATCTCTTAACATAAACTCCATCAAGTTCAAGAGACTTTTGAAAGTGTTGACACCAGCCATTTAGTCCATTCCTAAAGAACTGAGGTCCCTGAGAATTTAACCATGTCAGTGCTGCCTTTTCTACATTATTAACTTGAGACAAATAGGCGTTCCTTAAAGATTTTTCAAGATTAAGAAACACAAAGAAGTCACAAGAAGCCAAAACAAGACTGTAAGATGGATGCCTAATGACTGCTCACGGAAATTCTTGCAAGATCACGCTTGCTCGATAAGATGAATCAGCAGGTGGGGACTCTCTATTGAAGTTTTCCTGAGCATTTTTCTGCTAAAGCTTTGGCGAACTTTCTCAAAATGCTCTCATAGTCAGAAAATGTTATCATTCTTTGGTCCTTCAGGAAGTCAACAAGCCAAATGCTTTGAGCCTACAAAAAAACCATTGCCATAAACTTTGCTCTTGAAGAGTCTGATTTTGATTTGACTGGCCCACTTCCACCTCTAGGTAGCCATTGCCTTGATTGTGCTTTGTCTTCGGGATCATACTGGTAAAACCATATTTCATCTCCTGTTAAAATGTTTGAAGAAATGCTTCAGGATCTTGATCTCACTTGTTTAAAATTTCCATTGAAAGCTCTGCTTTTGTCTGCCGTTGATATAAGCACAATTATTTTGGAACCCATGAAGCAGAAAGTTTGCTCAATTTTATTTTTTTAGTCATAACTGTGTAAGCTGAAGCAAGTAAGACATCTATGGTATTGGCTTTGTTTCTGCTATTAATCATTGGTCCTATTCAGTTAGGGCACAAACAAGATGATTTTTTTTTTTTTTTTTCTGGCAAATCGATGTGAATGGTCTGTCACCGTAGGCTTCAGGATGTCAGTATCATTTTGACCCTTCCTATAATGAGTTATCCACTTGTAGATTGTTGATTTCGTTGGTGGCATGGTCCCCACAAAGTTTTCATAAAGCATTAATGATTTCCCTATTCTTCCACTCAAGCTTCGTCATATATTTGATGTTTCTTCTTGCTTCAATTTTAGTAGAATTTGTGTTGCTTTCATAGGGACTCTTTCCAAACAGATGTCTGATACTTTTTTAGTGCCTCAAACTAGAATCTGTTCAGTCATGTTACAACAAGTTAATATGAGTCTATAATGCTACAAGAAAAAAATTTAAAGTCCAGGGATCATTTTTTCGTAAGACACATTTTCCATAAACTTTTTGAAGACGGATTGTAGTCCAGGCACTATTCTATTTCAGGTCTAACAGTATTCAGGTTGTTCTATGCTTCTCAGGTTTCGATTTAAGCCAAAGGCATGTAGCATCACAAGATGATGGGGCAGTAGACTAAAGGCATTAATTCACTCAACCATCCATCCCTGCAATGTCTACTTGTTGAATAAACAGTTTCATCTGGGCACATTGTAGGTTTGGGACATGCTTATAGGCATTTACATATTTTAAGAGAAGAAGAAAGAAGCATGAGAAGAACAATTAGGAGAAAGAGAGAATTAAGAAGATGGGAAGTAACTGAAGCAGTATTTCCCTCAACTAAAGAATGTTGTGTAGGCCTAGTGATTTATTTATGAAATCTCATTGAAGGAGTGGATGGATGAATCAGGTCCAATTAGTACATTCATTTTACTGGCGAATAAGCCAAGGTTTAATGTGTTTAAGTAATTTTTCCAAAGGCTAGTATGATAGTGGAGTTCTGATTTGAACCAAGGGTTATCTGACACTAGATAATTCTGTATGAAGTAATAAACGTGTACATTAATGACTAAAAAAAAAAAACTCTGCTGATCATATCAGATCATACATTCATTCATCCTCTTAGCATATAAATATCCTGAAAGAGAAGTTAGAAAACTTTTTTCCAAAGGGCCAGACAGTAAATACTTTAGGCATTGTGGGCCAAATGGTCTCTTGACAAGCCTTAATTCTGTCTGTGTAACAGAGAGGCAGACATACACAATCAACACACATACACACACACACAAGTGTGACTGTTTCAGTGAAACTTTATTTACCATAAAGGTCTTTGCCAAGACAAATTTAAAAAGCACTCAGTCAGGTAAGGAGGAGAACTAATACTTAGATTATAGTTAGAAATGTTGCATATACAATGTAGATACAGGTTGCCATGGGAGTCCAAAGCAGCTGTCTTTAAATCACGCAGCCTCTCCATTTTCAGGACTTCTTTAAAGAGACTCAAAGGGATTCTGTTTTCTTAGAATATGTGATTCATGTCTTTTGTTCCCCTTTGGGACACAAGGATTGTACACACTCTTGGAACTCAGTTGTCTAGAATAATGAGAAATTTTTAAGATGTTGATTTTATTCAGATCAAAAACGTCATTCATATTGGAAATATTTCTATCTATTCTAATCCAAACATTGAACAAGCATGACTGTCTACAGTGAATATACTTAATATATAATATTCCACATAGAGACATTTGATAAAACTCAAACGACCTTGAGACTACCTAAGGATTTACTATGTTCCAAGATCTGACAATATGTAGACTCACTTTTTGTTCATGAGAAATCTAGTTTACAAATATAGCCCTGGAGTCCTTTAAGATAATGGCCTTAGTGACAAGAAAAAAAAAGTACCTACGCTATATGAAAAACTCACCTTTGCAGTCCATAAGTTATAAATAGCCCTGTTGCAGTTTCAGTAGCTGGCTGGCAGCCAGGAGAGAGAGGAAAACAGATTGAGGTTAGCCACAGGGAGACAATGAAATTGGGCAGAAGGCTTAAACAATGTGAAAGCTTCAAAGAAACATAAACGTGTATTTTAGCAAAGGAAACAAGAGGAAAATCACATGTAGTTACTATTGTGTTAGCTTTCTCTGAATTTCCATTATCTCTTCAACTATCTCATACCTATTGAGAAAACTGACAGGAGGAGTTAGAGGAAGTAAGATATGAAACATAGAGTAATCATATAGCATGATTTGGCAGTACATTCCAGCTCCTGTATTTGGAAGAGTAGCCTGGGGATGCAGAAAAGCTGGGAAGAAACAGAGGGTGGAGTACAGGAAATGCTTGGTCGGTACACATATGTTACTGAGTTTATGGAACATCTTTTCAAAGTAGCTAAGCCTTTCCCACATGTCAAAGTGACCATTTTAATAGAGATATTAGCATACAAGACAATATATAATTGTGCTTCTTGAAAACTACTTTATGAATCTACTTCCTATCTTATCAAAAACAATCAATGCAAAATGAATTGCATTATCTTGAAGACACAAATCTATGTAAATATTAATTGGATGGCCTTTCATAGTTTAACCTATACAACAGGTGAAAATTTATTGAGAAAGAACATTTGACTTATCTCTACAACTATATAGAAAACAACTTGTAGCTATAGTGTAATTAGCATTTCTCCCCTAATAGAATAAGATAAATCAGTTAAGAGCTTCCTTTTTGTACAAATAGTAGATTCTCTCATGACACATGAAGAAACCTGAAGACACCCTTTAGAGAATTTATAATACAAAGAATCAGGAAACTTACACTCTCAAACAGTAAGAAGGTGATCAAATGTTTAGTATGGTTGAAACTCTGTTCCATTTGCATATGAGGTCCTTTGCCTTGTGCGTAAAAATTAACCCAAGCCAGTCCAAAGAGCATGCTAAAAATTTAGGTAATATTTCTGGTTCATAGGCAGTTTTTCAAATTGAGACAGTTTCATTTCCAAATCACAAAAATGACAATTTAGAAGTTAATGCTCCTTAGAGACTTAGTGCTATTACCCAGAGACTTCCAGACCAGTAATAATTTATTTTCCTCTACTTAGAAAATAATTCATTTTCATGTTCTGTGGTAATATTGAGGCATTAACTTATCTGATTCAAAATAACACACAGTGTTATATATACAAAATAATTTTTACTTCTTAAGTACTTTCAAATGTATTTGGTCATTTCTAATATGAAACCCTCACTTTTGAGTTTAGAAATAAAGACACTAAGTGACATAGCCATATTTACAGAATAAACTAATGGCAAACAATATACAACATTTATCATTTTCTAATTTCTACTGTAGAAGTTCTTCTACCAACTATAGAAAGCAGCGTTTTAGAAAATAAGGTGATTTACTAAATCCTTTAATAATAAAAATGTTCTAAGTTCCTTAGCAACAAAATATTCTCAAACTATCGCAATTCTCATGTATGAAGTCATAAAATTGAGTTGCAACTAGGAGTCTACTTAAAATTAATGTGAAGTAGTGGAAAAGACTGCATTTCTGCAGAATTTCAATTCATACATATGACTAGAAAAATATTTGACAATGCTTTACTGTAAGCCATTTAGCTTTTATGAATTTACCGCTGTATAGTTCCTATGCTATATTCTTATATCTTTACAATTAACCAGTGTGGTCATTTTCCATTAGTTGAGTGAGTTCAGCTTCATTTAACCACTTAATCAGTTACTATTACCATTTTTTATAAAATGAATTTCTGCAATGGTAAGCAGGTAGAAATTGGAGAGTGCATTAATAATACAAATGATTTACAGATATTTTCTTTTTTTATGTTAGATTTTTGTTAAAAATAAAAGCTATCATTTTTTTACCCAACTGTAGATTATGTAGGAAATGTAAAAAAAAAAAAATGGGCAAATCAAACTCAAATAATAATTTTGTAAGAATAGTAAAAGAAATGACAAATAACTGTATTTTGTGTGAATTCAGGTATAAAACTGTAATAGCAGTGTGGACGCTTGTCTTTGACAAGTTTTCTGGTAGTTCAAGAACAAACTAATCCCAGCACTTTGGGAGGCCGAGACGGGCGGATCACGAGGTCAGGAGATCGAGACCATCCTGGCTAACACGGTGAAACCCCGTCTCTACTAAAAATACAAAAAAAAAACTAGCCGGGCGAGGTGGCGGGCGCCTGTAGTCTCAGCTACTCGGGAGGCTGAGGCAGGAGAATGGCATAAACCCGGGAGGCAGAGCTTGCAGTGAGCTGAGATCCGGCCACTGCACTCCAGTCCGGGCGACAGAGCAAGACTCCGCCTCAAAAAAAAAAAAAAAAAAAAAAAAAAAAAAAAAAAAAAAAGAACAAACTTTCTTCAAAATACATATTCGTATATATGTGTGACTGCAAGCTCTGCCTTCCAGATTTATGCCATTCTCCTGCCTCAGCCTCCTGAGTAGCTGGGACTACAGGCGCCTGCCACCACGGCCATCTAATTTTTTTTAAATTTAATGTAATTTGATTTAATTTTTATTTTTTATTTTATTTTTTATTTTATTTTATTTTATTTTTAGTAAAGATGGGGTTTCACGGTGTTAGCCAGGATGGTCTTGATCTCCTGAGCTCGTGATCCAACCACCTTAGCCTCTCAAAGTACTGGGATTACAGGCGTGAGCCACCGCGCCTGGCCCACTTTCTTATATTTAATATAAATCTGATTTGATCTATAACATTTATTAACAAAACTGGGCTTCTAATGATAAATTGGCATCACTTAGAAGTAAACCAGAAACAAGGAAAAATAGAAAAATGTAGTGTAGAAAATGATGTAACAGTAATTTGAATGCCTTTAAAAAAAGATAGCAATGAGAGTTGCAACTGGCCCAGTTGTGCAAAAAACTAGTGGTGAAATAAAAAGTTCAAAAGCAATAGCAGGGAAGCATGAACTAGGAGAATTTATATGAGTAAGTAAAAATGTTTTTTCATGGAAAATTAATGAGGGTCATGGCGTAGTTCAGGAAATCATCCATAACAGAACAATTAAGTAGAGGCAATAACATAAATACTATTTTTGTTATATTTACATTGTTAGCATTATATTTTATTGTTAGTTATATATTTTATATATTGTCAGTTTTATTGTTAGTAGTATATTTTATTGTTAGAATTAATTTATAATTATTATTGTGTTAACTTAAAGTTGCCTGCAAAGAAGTAATAGAAGTATATTGTAGAAGTATATAGTCTTGCTTCCAATTAGTGGGATAAAATGGTAAGTGCATATGAACTAAGATGACATTGCACTGTGTCAGTATTTCCAGCAAATGCAGCAGACAGGTTTGGGATTTGTTCTAGGAAACATAAGTGTGAAACAGAAATGTGGCAAGGATGGGGTGGGATTAGCCATTCACCAGGTGTTTTCCAATAGAAACAAAGAGGGATTGTTGTTATAAAAGAAGACAATTAAAGCCACTCTTTGTGTAAGGCGCTAGAACTCATCTGGGAGAAATGTGCAGTCAGGAAATGTGAGTTTCCTACGGAGGAAAGTGACAGGGCACATTTTCCCATAAAATGCATGCAATCTTTATTTGCAAAAGAACACCCTATCTATGCAATGCTCAACAGCTGGACCCACTTCAAGGACCCTATATGAAAGTTAGAAGAAAAGAACAGTGACGGTAACATTCTCGTAAGTTAGCACACTGCGTTTCTACAGTGGGTAGGAATAGGGAAAGGGAGGGAGTCTCGGAAAGAAATGCAGAAAAAAGAAAGCAAAGACTGATTTCAGGTTGAGATTAGAGTAACAGAGACAAGAAAAACATAAATCGCAAGGGAATTATACGAAGTATGGCAGAAGATCAGCAGGGAGGAGATGGGTCTTGCAGAGAAAAGGAGACAAAAAATGTCAGAGGAGACACCTTTGTCTACAGTCCTCAGATGGGGAAGAGATGGGGGCAGGATCAAAGTGAATGAATGGAGAAAAAACCAAAGAAATGAGAATAGCAGGACCATGGTTAAAAGAACCTCATTTCCCAACAGACAGAATATAGCAGAAGATAAATCAAAAAGAAACACAGCTTAAAAGGTAAAATAAAATAAGTGTAACTGAAGAGGACAAAGGTTAAAAGAAAGAAGTTCAAAAGAGAACTTGAAATGTTGAACCAGCCACATAAATGTATGGAAAAGGTAATGCAATGTCCTGGAGGAATCACCAGAAAATGTGCATTACATTCGATTCTCTTATAATCAGCCTAGGTATTCATGAGAAAGCAAATGAGTTAAAGCATCAGAAGTTACCCAAATGTTAAGACAAACTACTGTTAATAAATGAAACATAATAAGGGCAGAGGAGTGGAAGGAGGAGGCGGGGCGTGGGGACCAGGGTCAAGGAGGAGAAGGAGGAGAAATAGAATGACAGTTTGAGTAAACAGGTGTGTTTTGTTTTGCTTTAGGTGTTCTGGGTCACAGTTTCCTTTCGTGTTAGGAGAGCAGATGGGACTTCAGGATGGCTAAGGTCTCCCTGTCCTCTAGCCTTCTGGGGGTTTGCCCTTCCATTCTGGCAATATGGAACACCAAATATAGAGAAGGTCAAAGACACTGCTTCGGCGTATATGGGCAGACATAGCCAAGCAACTCAGAAGCGTATTTCACATTGAAACATAGGATTCAAGTACATATTTGAGAAATTTCTTTAGTCTCAAGATTTAGGACACCCCCCAGTGAAAATAAGTGCATATAATCTGCCCAGGAGTTGTAGTTACAACATATTATAGGTTTTTTAAAGGAAAGGAATCTACATGGAGAATTTTGTGATTTGAGCTAGAAACATCAACCTATCTTGGGGAAAAAAAAAAAAAAAAAAAAAAAAGCAAGTCTGATTCTAAGCCCGAAGTAATGTCAAATTGTCTAACATCAGCCTGTTAGAATGTACTATAGAAGAATGTATGTTGAGTTATACATGCTAATCATCTGAAATAGAAGTATAGTAAATTGCAGTGTACAAAAGAATTGATATTGTATATACAGAAATAAGAATTTTGAAATAGAAAAAGGAGCACTTTTTTTCATCATGATATTGCAATAGCTAAAACTAATTTCCCACAATCCTGAAAATTTGGAAGTCATATGGAGGATGTAAAAACTTATGTTAGAACAGGAAGAAATTTAAATATTTAAATATAATCAATGGAAGAGAAAGCTTGCTTTCATTTTAGGATGTCACTGGTTACATAACCAGGTAAAATATGATATTAAATACAGATATAAAAACAGAAACAGAGAAGCAAATATTCTGTATTGCATTTAGTGACATACATATGCTTTTTTCAAGCAAAGAGAAGGAAACTGAAATAGGACTACCAAACAAACAAAAAGATGGGAAGAGGGCAAATGAGAGAAGACTACGGTGGCATAGTCTGCATAATAATACAGGGACAGATTTGTAAGAATAGATTCCCTGTTTAGATACATATTACAAGGCAGGGCACAAAAGGATGATGGTGATGGGCTTAAGAGATGTAAGTAACAGAATATAAGAATCTATAGCATGAAAGAAAAGGATGTGCGTTAACACTGCAGCATCGCTCAAAATATTTAAGGATGTTAAGCAAAACTAAAATTGGCCAGAGGCTGCCGCTATACCTTATAGCCTACATAAAATACTGCTACCTAATTGAGCACATAAACAAACTGAAAGCCTAATTTAGGAGCGTGCCTTTTGTAACAACTCGTGGAGTCTCAGCCAATCACAGCTGCAGAGCTTCAGCCAGTCACATTCTGCCAATTTATCAGACCACGTACATGGGAGGCAAATATGCGACTGTAACTAGTCACGCTGCTTCTGCACCTCACTTCAATTTCTGTCTATAAATCCTGCCTGCCTGCGCACGGGAGCAGAGCTCTCTGAACCTCTCCTTTTGAGGACTGCTGGACCAGCAAATAGTTATTTGCTCAATTAAACCCTGTTAAATTTAATGTGTCTGAAGCTTTTTATTTTGACATGGATAAGTTAGCGAAGACAGGGAAGTTCTGGTTGATTGTAGTGGCCTCGTTGCAAAGCATTTGAGGATGACCTGAACAAATCAGACTCTGTTTATAATGACCTATGGGAGAAAGGGCATGATAAAACATGCATCATAGTGATATAGAAACTGTTATTAATACAATATCAAAAAGAAGAAGACTAGGAAAATACAAGCTGTAGATCATGAGCCTTCTTAACCCTGAATGTGCTTGCCCGGCGCTCACGTGCATCTGTGTAACCTGATGAATTGTGGTGAAATTTGACTCCCTACTGTAACTCATTGGTTTTCATGGATCCAATGTCTTTCAGTCCATGACACAATTATAGTTGCTTTGGTGGTTCCTGTTAGATGCTCGCATTTTGGCTAATTGGGTTCCCTTCCTGATAGCTGCCATGTCCTTTTGACAGTGACCTCGTGAGACTTTCTGTGGTAGCTGTTGCTTTTTAGCACAGCACTTCCTGAAAGCACTGTGTGTATTTTTCAGCCCCAGACTGGAATCACTCTTCGTTTAAAGAATCCTGGTTCTTTTTGGTGGGGAATCCCAAGTGTACATTTCTTCTGAGTTGACGTTGATTCTAGGCCTTTAACAATTCACAGAGCTATGATATACACCATATAGGGAGAAAAATCAGTTCTCAGTGGTACAGCCAACTGAATTTTACCATTATGTAACTTGACGTGCTGGATTTTATACTTGAAGTAACTTGATTTTTTTTTTTTTTTTTTGTATTGTAAAACACTTACATGATCCCATCGTCAAAATAATAAAACAAGGTTCTTCAGAGCAGTCTGGCTTTTATCCCGAGTAACTCAACCCTCTTCTCTATGTTGTCATATATGTGGTCACGTTTTTTAATTTTAATGTATCCTTTCAATGTTTCTTTTTGAAACTCTAGCCAAATATCTACATCTACTAATACTTACTCCTGTCTTAAACAAAAGTTTGCATACTATAAATATTGTTCTGCATTCTGCTTTTCATTCAACCACATCTCTCTCAGGTGAATCTCTGTCGAGGTGTCCATCGTCATAGATCACTGCTTGTGCTTTCCTTATTTAGATAGCACCCTAATAATAGATGGTTGGCTCCGGTTCCCCAATTTTTTGACGTTATAAATAATGCCATAATTAGTATTTTTACTATTATATCTGTAGAATGCATTTTTTAAAGTGGAGTTCTGAGTCAAATAGTAAATCCATATGCAATTTTGCTGGATATTCTGAAATTCATCTCCATAAGAATTCTATATGTTTTTTTATTACAACTATCCATGTCAGAGTGCCTGTCTCCTCACTCCCTCATCAACAGAACACATTATCAATTTCTTAGAATTTTGTCAATCTGTGTGAGAGAAGTAATACATCTTAGAACTTTAAATTTTCATTTCTGTTATTATGAGTGAAATTTAGCATCTCATAACTTTATTATAAGCCACATAAACATCATTTCAAACCTAGACAATATAGTTATCTAGGAAGTGATCAAAATACTTAAAATGGACTCTATAATGGGGGAGTGGGAAAAGCGAAGGGAAAAGGCAGACACAGCATCACAGTTGCTGTTAACCAATATGGTAGAGGGAAGCAATGCCATGTCTACCACTCACTAACGCATGAGAAACTTGGGACAGATGCTCTCTGAGGTTCTAATAACTCTAAAATTCTTAACGTATGGTTCTCTTTGTGTTGAAAGTTATCCATAGAACATTCTTCTTCTTTATATAAATGTCTTCTCAATAAGAACTCCAGATTTCTACCTCTGAATTCCCACCTACCTACTACTATTTTTACCCTGACTGCATAGCAATCACTTGAAACCGAATATAGCCAGAGGCAAATTTTCTCTCTTCCCCCAAACCAGTCTGTACTTCACATTTGGCTATTTCATTCATAATCATCATTGTCTTTCCAATCATGCAGATGAAATCTCTGGAGCTGAATTTTATTAACCCTTCTCTCTTGTCCCTCAAACCCAGATAACTAAATTCAGTTTGCTTTCTTCTTTGGAAACAACCGTGGCTTTGAACCATTGCTGTCCGTTTTCTTCAACACTGTACTCCTATTTTCTAAAACATTTGTCCTTTGCCTCTCAGCTGTTCCCTGCATTAGTTTATCTTATTAACCTTGAAGATTCACAGCACAGATTTAAATTTTGCATTTTTTTCTTTTATGTATCTCTCTAAAATAAAAACAAAACCCAAACTAATAACTAAATGCAAACAATGAATCTACTCTCCTGCTGTAACAAACGTAAATTCCTGATCTTATCTTTTTGAAAATTATATATTTACTGTGTACCACATGATGTTTTCAAGTCTATATACATTGCAGGATAGTTTAATCTAGCTAATTCACAAATGCATTAGCTCATGCAGTTATCATTTTTGTTGTGAGAATACTTAACATCCACTTGTCTTGGCATTCATAGCCAAGCTGGCATCATTGAGCATTCTAAATGTATCACCTAAAACTCTCTAATTTAAATTCTAGCCAAATTGGTCCATGCATGCTTCAAACATGCCATGAATATATCCTGCTTTGTGATGCTTCTTCAGTACTGTTCTCTTTTTCTGAAATGTACTTTCTGCCTCTGTCCATTTAAAAACGTTTTCTTTCTCTAAAGCCCATGATCCTGAGCTCCTTCGAGTCTATTAACATTATTTTAATCACTTTTTAATGACCTTTTAAAAAGTATTGATCAGCCAGGCACAGTAGGTAAGCCTGCTGTCTCAGCTACTGGAGGCTGAGATGGGAGGATCATTTGAGCCAGAAGCTCAGAGCTGCAGTGAGCTATGATCTCACCTTCGCACTCCAATCTGGGTGACAGATCAAGACCCCATCTCTAAAACAAAAGAAAGAAAAAAAATGTTGAGGCAGCTTATAACAAAGACATAATCATATGTAATAATATTATGAATAAAAAATGGAGAAAAAACAGAAATGAGGTTAAAAATAATAGAAATATAATATTTTAAACAATGAAGATATATTTGTGTATGCGCGTGTTCTGTCCTCTCAGGCTGTAAGTACCTGGATTCCAGACTGTGTCCTCGGTATATGTTTAATTAATAAATAAGTATAAATCTCATGGGTGTATTCCCAGCATCTCAAGTACTTTGCACGTAGGAGCTTCCAAATTTACCTGTTGATGTTTCAGTATCTGAGGAACTAACTGTACGAGAGTTACAGTATAGGTGACAATTAAGCTACATTGGAATACAGATGGCCAGATTGTGTGCAAAAATATTCTTGAATTACTTTTTAAATAACATATCCCCATTGCAATTGTTGTGGTGTTCAAGGTTGAGTTTCCTAAAGAGAGCCCAAGATGGAGCATAGTGTGCATACGTTTCATAGGGTAATAGTTTTAGGAGCTACCCCTGTGAGGGAAAAAGGAAAGCAGGAATTGTGAAGGGAGCGGCTGCCTCACTGTGTGATTACAGCTGTAGGTCCACCTGACTCTTCAGTGAGCTGTGGAGCTGGGATGCAGTTACCAGCAATGCAGAAAGTTGTACTGGGTGTTTACATTCATATCAGCCAGGCACGGGGTGTGCCTAATCTGAAGAAAGCTTAACCTGCCTCTCAGCACTTCTCTGCAGCCAAGGGCAATTACCAGGGAACTAGTCAGCTGTGAGAACCCAGAACCCCATATTCCAAGCAGGTAAATGTTGGATCCATCAGCTCTAAACTAGGCATCTGGGCAAAGCCTGAAGTCTCCACTGCATGTAACAACATTTTATAGTTATGCTGGAGAAACAGTAGCATCTCATAGAGAAAACATTTAAGTGCAACGTTTAAAGACCTCTAGTCCAGGTAATTTGTATGTTAATAATTTTTAGGTTCCCAAATACAGGCATATGAGTGTCTATATTCATGTTAATTATGTATGATTTTTTAAAATTAGGAAGAAAACAGCAAGACAGTGAATGACCATCATTATGGTAATATCATCACTATGATTGATATCATTTACTCTTTACTATTTGGGAATAAATATTATAAGTGGCTGACAACAAACCATTTACAAAAATCATTGCCTATTAAGGGATAAAAATGTCTGCCTAAATGCAAATAAAAATGAATTAATTTTATCACAGAAATGTTGCTATATAAAGAAACCAATGTTAGAAAAACATTATTTTAAAGATTTTTAATGCACTGGGGGCGAAGCATAAGAAACTGACTTCAAAACTACTAACTATGAATCTCCTATCCCATTTTTTTCAAGTAAAATTAATTTATTTGCCACGCTCTTGCTCCATTGTCTAATTTATCTTCAGTTGTCTTTAACTGCATCCTCTGGCAAATAGAAGTATGTGCAGAGACAAGGAAGATAATTGGAGGATCACAAGACTGGGGATTGAACACTAGAATGGACTTCCTAGACAAGGTGTCAAACTTTCCTCCCTGGCATTTTAAAAATAGATACCCATCTGTTGAGAACAATTTTAATAAAATTCTGCCCGATTATAGAATATATTCCTCATATTTTGAATTCTTTGAACTATCCTTTTAGAAAACAAGCCCATGATAACCAATAGAATTTAAAAAGAAAGAAAGAAAGGAATCCTTAGGCAGTAATTTGTATTTAATTAATTAGCATACAAAGAGGTGTTAGCTTGTTGTAAAATGTTTTTAAGTAGATGTTTATAGCCAAAATATATTTCCCGCTAGATTACTTTAGTCTTAAGTATCTTAAGTAGGTTACCTTCTTGTTTAAATTACAGAAGAGGTATCCTTTGATTTTTTTTTTTTTTTTTTTTTTTCTCAAACTGGGAATTGGGGATTTTAACTGGGCTGTGATTTCTAGGATCAAGGACATACTATTTACTCACCAGAAAGGCACACATCATTGGATATCAGAATAATGTGGTGGATGACAACTTAGTTCAAACAGAAACCCCAAAATTAGTTTGTTTTTTTCCCTTTAATATTAATACCCTGTCTTCAACCAGTGTGTCTTCTCCATTCTTGAAACTCCATTTCTTATTTTCATGGCTTCTGTTGAGTGTACCCAAGATAGTCACTGGGAGTTGTGTTGAAGGAGGTGCTGGAGTCACTGAAATTGCCATGATGACATGTCGTGTGGCAGCTGCCATGATATTGGCACTTTTAAATTAAACATCAGAATAAATGCACCTCACATAATATTTCAAGTGTGTTTGTGTATATGTGCTTGTGTGTTAACCAAACATTAGGTAAAAATATATTATTTCACAGAAAATATTTTCCACTTTAAAGGAAGATACAAGAAAACTTTATACCCTGTAAACTGGGGAAAATGAAAATTTACTCGACTTAGTCAAATGACAAGTTTGAATTTTAAATGCAAAAAAAGGAAGATAGAGATTTTCAGTTTCATAGGTGGTGGAGGTATCTCATTATAATAATCCTGAACATGCTTACTGCATTCTGCATGTTCCTCTTATGAATATATTCATGCTGGTATAACTGCAAATGAATATATAAGTTTAAGAATATGAATATTGTAATGCAGAATTTTGAAAAACCTGGAACTATATTAATTCTTAACTGTTGTCTTTTATTAGCAAATGTGTCTGTCTAATCACCATACTTATTAGTATACTCGAACAGCATATTGATCCTCATTTGATATAAATTACTATATAATCACATAACAGATTTGAGTTTAACTGATTGCAAGCAAATGAGGAGCATATGATAAGACAAAACACGTGGATGTCAGTGCTCTAACCTTATGAATATTTGCACATGTTCAGGAAAGCCCACTGGATAAAATTTATGTATTGCTAATGATTTTTATTGGCCCCTTGGCCCAAAGTAGTGGCAAGTTGCCCAGGAATCTGAAGGAATCCTGTTTTCAGTTAGTAGTCAGAATGCAAAGAGTAATAAAATTCGGAAAAGCATGGTGAAAGCTAAAATACATTTATCCAGGTACAATAAGTCCAGCCAACCTTACGATTGTAATTTCTTTTGCCTTTTTTTTTTTTTTTTTTTTCCCCTGAGGTTATGGCATTTCGCCTCATCAGGGTATCCTAGTTGGAGGATTGTTTTCACAAAGTCTAGAAAAGTGCTGCATTATCCATTTGTGTGTGTTTGTTTGTATTACGTGCCTGCACAATGTCATAAACTGGCTAATATGATCCACAGCTTTCTTTTTCTTGCTGAATAAATGATCTTTTATATCCCTGATGGAATTTCAGGCAAACCACTTTGCCTATATTAAAAGCAAGCATTTGGGTAATCCAAAATTCATATATAATTGTACATATGATCCCTCTCTTTATAAAGGTAAGGGCCCATTTCCTGCTGAAGTCTATTTGTTCATTCTGCAAGAAAGAGATGTTACAGTTAAAGGCAGCACAAGAACTTTTCTTCTTTTATTTTCTTCGGTGAGCTTATTTTACTTCTCATTATTAATTAAAAACTCAATGTTTTTGTCATGTCAATTTTGCAAAAAATATATTTAGAAAATATATTGAATCAGGACCCTAATTAGCTATTTTACGTATAGGAAGCAGTGTACAGGCAGAGAAGATGGAAAAGAAGGTCGCTCTTAGGGGCCTGGAAGGAAGAACTAGATTATAGTAGAATTGGAGGATAAGCACAAGCTTGGCTTCTACTTAGAGTAAATATAAGGCACTCAAATATCAAGGCACACACCAGTCATAATAGAGCAAGAGGCCAACCTGATTGAGCATTTAGACTGGCAACCATGGCCGGTCCTGCAAGCATCCAGGTACTATACTTTGGTAACGACACTGCCACCAAAACATTCCAATTCCCTAGCAGTGGAAATCTTCTTTTTAAATGTAATATCAGGTAGAATTCAGATTATCCCAGTGGCTTTAATCAGTAGCCACAATAAACATACGTGTGCATTGCAGCTACTGATTTTTGTTCCAACAATTGGTATTCAGTTGAAAATAATGAACACATCAGGTAAACATGTGAGAGTTGAGTCTTATGTAGGGCATGTAATTGCATAGGGTGGTACCTGAAGTAATGGGCAAATTGAGGATGTTGCGGCACTATTCACAATAGCAAAGACTTGGAACCAACCCAAATGTCCATCAATGATAGACTGGATTAAGAAAATGTGGCACATATACACCATGGAATACCATGCAGCCATAAAATAGGATGAGTTCATGTCCTTTGTAGGGACATAGATGAAGCTGGAAACCATCATTCTGAGCAAACTATTGCAAGGACAGAAAACCAAACACCGCATTTTCTCACTCATAGGTGGGAATTGAACAATGAGAACACTTGGACACTAGCTGGGGAATATCACACACCGGGGCCTGTTGTGAGGTGAGGGGAGTGGGAAGGGATAGCATTAGGAGATATAGCTAATGTAAATGATGAGTTAATGGGTGCAGAACACCAACATGGCACACGTATACATATGTAACAAACTGCACATTGTGCACATGTAACAAACCTGCACGTTGTGTATATGTACCCTAGAACTTAAAGTATAAAAAAAAGAGGTAAAAAATCAGTAGCCAAATAATAGTAATAATAATAATAATAATAAACCTATGCAGTGGAAATAAGCACAATAGAATCCTAAATGCTGATTTGCTCAAATACTCATAGCTCTCTGCATATGCCAAGTGGCAGAGCAAATGCAAAGAGAACCCAAGAGAGAGCCATGGAACATACAGCCGTGAACACCCTACCTAAGCAGGTAGGAATCAGGTTCACAAGAAATAAAAGCTACTTTTAAAAACATGAAGTGTGCAAAATAAGGATGATAAAGCAGCAAACATGATAGTCATAAATTCCCAGAATTAAGTTGAATGTGCAGAAAATTTAATAAGCACAGCCATTATCAAAAGTGCTGAGAGTAAGCAGAGAGGCAGCTTGGTAGGCTCAGGTGTAGGGATCCTTGAGGGCAGGCGGAGTGGGTGGAGTTTTGCCAGTTCACAGAAGCAGACAGAGGCTGCGCTGAGAACAGTGATCTTTAAATAGATACAAAGTACCCACTTAGAGGACACTGCAAAGACCCAAGTTTTAAAAAGAGCTAATAGGAAAAGCTCAAATAGCAGGAATGAAAATCCTGAAATTATAGATTAAAAACCCAGACTTAGGGTAAAAAAGTCAACAGATGTAAACACAGGCTCTTGATGTATGAAATAACTGGAAAAGGAAAGGAGGGAAGAAAGAAGAGAGACAGAGAAGGAATGATCCCAAAAGGTAACGGTTCCAACTGTCTCTCATTAAGAAAACCATAAACCTGAAGATGAGTGTATTAATTCATGCTCACACTGCTTATAAAGACATACCCAAGATTGGGTAATTTATACAGAAAAAGAGGTTGAATGGACTGACATTCCCCGTGGCTGGGGAGGACTCACAATCATGGTGGAAGGCAAAGGAGGAGCAAAGGCACGTCTTACATGGGGGCAGGCAAGAGACCATGTGCAGGGGAACTGCCCTAACAAAGCCATCAGATCTCATGAGACTTATTCACTGTCACGAGAACAACATAGGAAAACTCACCCCCTTGATTCAATTACCTCCCACCAGGTCTCTCCCATGACACATGGGGATTATGGGAACTAAGTTCGGTATGAGATTTGGGTGGGGACATGGCCAAAACATATCAATGAGTTTCTACAAGAAGTAGCAGAATAGGTCAACAAGTTTACTAAAAATGGAGTTAGAGTAAGATGAATCTTGGTCCTGTCACAAACATTGCAACTTTAAGGAAACTATAGATCCACTGAGAGAGCTTTATTTTGTCATCAGTAAGGATTAATAATCATACCTGCTGCCTGTCTATCTTCCCATGAAGATTTTCCCAATGTGAAAATCATATCAATGAACAGGAACACCATGTAAGAATCTGGTGCTATTCCTTTTAGGTATTTTGTTTAATGTAAGAATTATTTTAATTTATTTCCCTAAGGAGATACTATGGGTTTGCTAAGGTTGCTGTATCAGAGTGGCTTAAACAATGAAAATGAATTGTCTCACAGCTCGGTTCTGGAGGTAGAGGTGTGAATTCAAAGTGTTGGCAGTGTTGGTGCCTTCTGAGTCTGGTGATGCAGAATCTGTGACTCTCCCCTAGCTTCTGGTGGCTGTCCACGATCTTAGCCTTACTTCCTTTGTAGATTTCTGTTTTCATCTTCACAACACATTTTCTCTTTGAGCATGTGTGTGTCCAATTTTCTACCTTTTCTAAGGACACCAGTTATGCTGAATTAGGAGCCCACCTTCTTCCAGTACCCCTTCATCCTAACTGAGTACCTCTGTAAATATTCGAATTCCCAGTAAAGTTGTGTTCTAGATGATGTGAGTTACGATTTCAACATACAAATTTGAGGGGTGCCATAATTCAACTCACTACAAGAGGTATATATTACAGTTGCCAGATTGAATATAAGACAGGTAAATTTGAAATTCAGAAAAGTGTATGTGTGTGTGTTTATACAGAAACATTTTCACATACTTTCATGTATATTGAAAGTATATATGATATATGATGTATGTACATCATATATATATTTTATACATATGTATATACATCATATATAAAGATATATAAAAGGGCAGATGCTGGCTTTGCTGGAGTCACGGCTATAGAAACCTCTGATGGAGATATAAGCAAGAACGATTAGTTTGGTATTACTGTCTTGGAGATGAGCCAATATTGACACTGGAAAGCCACAGTCAGGAGTGTCTCATTTGACACTGGCATTATTTCTTAATCTCCATGTACTTTTTAATCTTTATCTCCAACCAAATTGTTACCTTCTGGATGACGATTATAAAGTTGATATTTACTTTGTCTTTTCAATATGAAAATATAAAAATATATATGATGTATATATGTATTTATGTATATACAGAAGCATATACTTCATATTAATTATTCTGAATTTTTTGGTCAATGATGAAAGTCAAAGTAACCTGCATTGACTACATATATATATACACATATATGTTATATATATAAAAGTATATATATTTTCTTTATATATACACCATGTAAATATTTCTATTTGCTAAATCTTGAAATTTTAATATGTATACATCATTATTTATCATTTTCAATAGAATGATTTTTAGTGAACACTGAACCAGACAATTGTAGTTAGGCAATTCCTCTTAGACTAGAAACTCTGAAATGAGGTCACTGCATCACACTTGCTGGCTGGTGTGTCCACAGCACATGGCAAGGTACTTAGCCCACAGTAAGTACTTAATTACTAAAGTAACCTAATTTATTAAAGAATAATTATTATTACTAAATGATATCATTTAGTAACTGTTATTAAGTGATTTCTACCTCCGTTTCAAAATTGCAGTGTATATATTAATTATTAGATAGAATATATTAATAAAATTAACATGTGTTATGTACCTGATTATTGTATGAATTTAGACTCAGTCTAAAGATAATATTTTGCAATTTATGAATTAATAGTTATGTAGTATTAATGGGGGTATAAACCTTGTTAAACAACTTATGCATTGGGTGAAATTTGTTTAGTATTGACTTTGATGGTTGTGAAGCATTATTATAAATTTAAGTCCACGAGGCAGGTCACTTTGCCTTTCATCAGGCCAAATAATGAAAAAGATTGACATGTTTCTATTTCATAAAGATCCACATTTGTCAAGCAACTACTTCTAAAATATATGCAATTCATCGGAGGAAAAATTATTCATTTATCTTTTAAATAAAATTCAGCCCAGTAGGAAGGTGAGCCAATGCAAAAGGACAGAGATCAAAATTATTTAAGAAAGACAGGATACAAACCATCGATGACCTGCTGTTATATTCCGAAATGCTTGATGTAAGTTCTCTAACTAAATGGAACATTTAAAATAATATTCAGAATTGAAAGATGATGCAAGATTCACCTGCTGATCCCTCCCTAACTTTGATCATTTTCTTGTTCAAGCAACACCCGCCACGCCTCCCACGGTCAGGTGTGTCTCATTTGACACTGGCATTATTTCTTAATTTCCGTGTACTTCTTAATCTTTATCTCCAACCAAATTGTTACCTTCTGGATGACGATTATAGAGTTGATATTTACTTTGTCTTTTCAATGCTGCTGTCAGGTATTAGGTACTCATTACAAAAAATAACTACTCGAATGTGAATAAATCCATTAAAGGAAGCAGTAACACATGTATACTGATTCCATATATTGAAAACGTAATGGTTATAGCCAATATCATTTCTCTACTGATTGGCCATCATGGTATTTTAAGGCACCTTGGAAGCATGAATGTTCATGAAATGACTCCATTGCCTGAAGAGAGCACAGTAGCCTAGTCTCTGGCTGATGACAAGGTAACAATACACATAGACTATTAGGAAACTCTACTTATAAGTAAATGCTGGATGTCTCAAGCCTCTCTGGCCCACTGCTCTTCTCCATATCATGGGTGTAGCAGATCTCTATCTCTAGTAAAGGAAGCGCAGATGCTAGCTTTGCTGGAGTCACGGCTATAGCAACCTCTGATGGAGATATAAGCGAGAACGATTAGTCTGGTATTGCTATCTTGGAGATAAGCCAACATTGACACTGGAAAATAACCCAACCTAGACCAGAATTAACTGGGGAAATGAAAGCAGTTTGTCAAGGATGGGAAGAATAAGAAAGAATGAGAAACGAGGGAGTGGCCAGCTGAGCATGAGAAGGTTTGACTTTAGATTTTCTCTCCATTTATCAGTGCAGGCAAACAGCATTAATTTATAGCAATTAGAACCAAGGGGAAGACCAATTTAAGGAAAGAATTCAGAGTCAAACAAGCACAGGGGTTGCTTTCTTGTATGTGTGTGTTTTCTCCTAAATGAATTATGGTCATTAGTATAATAAAAGGGCAAAAAAAGCAACACATACACAGTCTGTCCTAGTTATAGATGCCTATGTTTATATGTATGTACATATTTAAATGAAAATATATGCATTTATAGATACATCTATTTCAGTGTTGTGCTGAGTTGTGTCCCGTGTATCACATGTCAAGAAGTACATCCCAAAATACTTTTCATAGAAAACTATTTTCTAAATACACAGAATTTGCTATTTGTTGTGGCCTTAGAATCATCAGTCATTATCATCATCGTCATCTTTATTGGTAATGCATCATCATTAAACACTTACTGCCTACCTTCAAATATTCTGCAACAAAATGTTGTATTGTGGGACAAAGACACACTCCACAGCTTATACAGAAAATCAATTACTGCAAAGGAAACACATGTAGAAATTGGTACTCATTCATACTTTGTACAAAATTATTCACTTTCTGTGTGGTCAGTTTCAAGGCCAAGAAGAATAACTGACCATATTATCAGTACATAAAAAGACTCAGGGAATCACTGCAAGGATGCAGCTACAATTATTAAAACAACAAAGACAATGTAAGACCACCGTTTTAGACAGAAAGTTTCCATCTAGGAGGAATCAATACATTTTCATGGACTTCTAGGCTGACCAACAGCAAGCAGGAAAGGGGAAAGAGGCTAAATAGTGATTTCAGTGTTATTTCACACATTTTTATTGCTTTCCTTAAGGATCATAATGTACTTGACATATTGTAATACTGGAAAGAATTTTCATGCAGCTGTGAAACAGGTACAGCTTCACAGAGCTTTTCATTTTTGGTGTTGCATCATCAGCAAAACGTTATGAAAATTACTATCATATTTCTCCATATTCTTTATTAAGCATTCATGACAAATGAAAAAATCATATAATGTTTCGTTTACCATTTTCCTGTAACGTATATTAATATTACTTTACATATGAGAACAATGAGGTACAGGATTACAGCTATTTAGGTTTTAAATCAGCAGAGGCAAAAAGAGTAGAATAGTCCTATTTTCTAACCCAAGCAACTACAACACATTTCCAACAGAAGAATCATTACATTTATAACTGGGTAGTGTAGTGTGTATATTGTGCTCTGATTTTTTTCTCTCTTTGAATGAACCAGTCACTTCAACAGGTCAAAGGGTTGATCATGTCTAGCAATGACCACATGATTTACAGAAGTGACCAGCTTAAAAATTTCTTGTACATCATACATACAGGTCGGATTTTTCTGCCAGATGTCCATCCCGTGAGTAAATCATACCATTGCACAGATAAAAACATTAAGATGGTGTGAAAGCCATGTTCAGTTAAAGGGTTGGTGGGGATAAAACACTGATCTTTCTGTAATCATTACTAAAAGAACATTCCATAAGAAATTTAGGCTGGTCTGCAGTAGGTATATATTAAAGATGTAATTGCACTTTTCACAAGAGGTAGGATTTGCCCTGGAAGACTCTGCCAAGATTTCTTTAGTTTGGATGTAAACCAAGAATCTGTCATATCCCTATAGGGTAATATTCACCTTCTAAAACAAAATTTATGTATTTACTTAATTATGCCATAAGATGCCCCTTCAAATTCACGGCCAAAGTTCAATTGAATGAAATGTCTTTGTGATGAGTGTACCTCTCGAGCTGAGTGAAATAATTTACCAATTTTCCAATCATAAATGAATCAAAAATTGATTAAATGTACATTGACCTCATGCCACTGATACTTAAGAAGGAGGCTGCAATAAAGCATTCCTAGATGTAATCAATATTTTTCTTCAACTATTATTTAGAGAAGAAAGTCATCAAGGCACAGTTTAATCGATAATGTGATACACACTTTTTATATGTAGAAGAGGGACTGATCATTTTTATTGTGACTGATGCAGAACTAATGGGTGAGGTTAAAATACAAGGCAAAGGGCAAGAGTATTATGACTTTTTTCTTTGACGTTTTGAATAATAGGCATAATTGTGACCTCCCAGGTTAGTAATTAACTCCAGAGAACTGTTAATGAAAATTACTAGCACTAAGATTTTCTGGCCAAACAATAAATAAATAATGCACACATAGAAACACACATATTATGTACACATACATGCAAACACACACTCTCTCTCTCTCTAAATATATCTTTAAATATGCAAAGTATTCCCTAGGCCAGGATTTCTTTCTTATTTATAGGTCTCATATATGACTGCACTGGTAAAAACCATTTAAAGTTAAGATTCAAAATGACACTGCCCATTGGACACAATTTAAGCTCTCTCACTGTCTTCTCTAGGGATAAATAATTGTCCAGGAGCAGTGGCTCATGCTTGTAATCCCAGCATTCTGGGAGGCCAAGGAGAGTGGATCACTTGAGCCCAGGATTTCAAGAATAACAAGCAAGCAACACAGGAGACCACCCTTAAAAAAATAGCCAGGTGTGGTGGCGCATGCAGTTCCAGCCACTTGGGAGGCTGAGGCAGGAGGATCATTTGAGCCTAGGAGGTCTAGGCTGCAGTCAGCTGTGATTGTGACACTGAACTCCAGCCTGGGTGACAGAGCAAGACTCTGTCTCCAAACAAAGAAACAAACAACAACCAAACAACTATTGTTCTTGTAATTTTCTTAAAACTTTCTCTTTACCAAGTTAGCTTCTCCAGATGCTATTTCAAGAGTAGATTCTGCTCCATTTAAAAGTAATGACAGGAATAAAATTAATGTGGCATCAGAATTTAGAATTGATTAGATGGAACTCTTACTTTTTTTTACTCAAGTAAACTTCCTCGGGAGCACTGCTCCACAGCTCCACTCCAAATATCAGCAGGCAAAAGATGCATAGACCCTCCGAGGGGAAAGTCCTAAGTTGCACTGGTGAGGAAGGCAGTCTCCACTGGCTTTTCCAGAGAGTGAGTGAGAACATAAAGTCTGAGATATATAGAAACCTCTACTTTTTCCTTCCCCATCCCATCCCTTCATTCATTCTCCTTCTGTCTTCTTGTTCTTATTGTCATTATTCTCCTAAGCAACAAAGGGCAAATTGACCTTACAGTCGTTATTTTAATTTAATTTAATTTTATTTTATTTTCAATGGAGTCTCGCTCTGTCACCTAGGCTGTAGTGTAGTGGCGCAATCTCGGCTTACTTTAACTTCTGCCTCCTGGGTTCACGACCATGAGGTCAGGAGATCGAGACCATCCTGGCTGGCACGGTGAAACCCCATCTCCACTAAAAATACAGTCGTCGTTCTTTAGCAGAATACATTAATGAGAGGCAGAGAGTTGATTTTTTTACAATCATAAAGCCAGGGAGATTGAATTTCCAGAGAGAGGTCTTGGTGAGAGGACTGGGAAATGGGGAATTAAGAAATCTGGAGACAGAACAGAGTCACCTAGAAATAGAAAATCTTTCTGCCAGCCCTGAACTTCAGGAAATTCTTATATCTTATACAAAGTTCAGGTAGCATGCGTTGCCTTTAAGATAGGGGACTGTACTCTATCTCCAAAGTGTCACGATGTGATTTCAATCACACATAGAATGGCCACGGAATCAGAAGTTTAGGTGAAGAGCCCACTGGGAAATAAGCAAACACCCCCCTCCTCTCAGAACCCTCTATTGCCTTCTGAATTACAACAAACTTGGAACGCGTTAAATCAGCCATAGCCTGTAGAAGGGATTAGCACAGATTTCACTTGAGTTTTGAAGGATGAGGTAGATCGGCTAACATCAGAATTATATGTAGGAAAAGGTCACATTAGATATTGGGTATATAAGAAAAACTTATGCAAAGATTACTACATTGAATTTAGTTAAAACTTACTTAAGCAAAATGATTATCAGATAGGACTGTTCAGATACAGCTCCAAAGGCATAAATGTTTTCACAATCTACAGCCAAACGATGGTGAATTTTATGGTATATAAATTCTCATCAGTTACTGAAATAATACCTGTTTGTTAATTTGGGGAGTGTTACTTTTAATGGCAACTAATGCAAAACTCTTTTTTTAACTAGTAGATTCTTATTTTTATTTTTTAATTAATAAAACAATTCATGTATATATATTTTTTCCTCCTCCAAATTTTGTGATGTTATGGCATTTGAGGTAGTGTTGTTATATTATTTTCATGCCAAAAGTTCAGTACTTACATTCTTATGCGCGAATTTGTGGTACAATTTTTACCTTGCCAAATGTAAAATGTATCATGGCCTATTTTTACTATAGTGTAACTTTCTTCACTTGTAAAACAATTTTCTCTCTCTCACACACACACACATTTCTATCCTAAGCTCTAAAATATTAATCACTCTTCCTAAGAATGTATTTACATTAATTTCTCCAGATATATATGGTAATTCCTCCAGGTACAGAGGCTGAAATGTCCTGGAGGTCTGGGATGGGCGAGTCAGGTGGAATTGAAAGAATAACTTAGCTATTACCCTAGTAGGGAGTTGAAGAAATGAACACTCAGAGAGGTTGAGCCAGTTGCTTGGAGTCACATAATTAACAAGTAGCAGAATTTATATTTGACCCCAAAATGTAAACTTTTTATAAAAATATGCTTTTGACTATACAAACATGTTTAATTATCATTCAGAAACTTGCACCCAGAGAGACTGTGTGAATTTCACAAGGCCATACAACTCTTTACAAAATATGTGGACATGCTCAAAATATATCCTCAGACAAATTTCTGTTTTGATGGATGAATCATTTCTTCAAATAGGAAAAACCCTCAATATTCACTGCCAAAGGTGATATATGTATGCACATGTCCATGTGTGTTCAACATAAAACATCACCAGTCTATTCACTCCATTCTCAAGCTTGAAGAGTGGGAGGAGCGTAGTGATTTCAACACATTGTTCCAATCGCATTATGAACATAAAAATCATATGTATACATATGTATTACTGTATAAAATACAAACACAATGCTATATAAAATAATATATATTTATATTCTATAAAATCATTTTATATACATATGTGTTTATAGGAGCCAAAAATAAGTTGCATTTTATGGCATTCCTTTGATCCTGGTAATCAGCATTCTGTTCTCTAACTTTATGAGATCAAACCCAATACGTTTTAATGGTATATGAGACATGACATTCACCCCCCTTTCTGTGCACAGTTCATTTGTTTCTCCCTACTCTCCTTATCCAATAGTGCACTCTAGGTGCAGTGGAAACTGCCCTCTGTTCCAAACATTGAGCGACGATACCAAACAGCTCCTGCTGCTGGTGTTTGCACTTGCTGTTCTCACCAACCACGCTCCTTCCCTGCCCCCTGAACTCACCCGCATGGACACAGGGCTCATTTCCTCCTAGTCTTCAAAGCTTTCCTTAAGTACTCCAGTATCACTCAGGGTCCCACCAGAGAAACAGAAACATAGGAGATCATATATATAGATATAATGTGTATAGCTAGAGAGATCGATTACATGTATATGTGTATATATAAAATACACACACACACACCACATTAATACATTTATTTACTTTTCCATTGGCAGACAAACTATTAGTCAGGGAATCAGTATTAGGGTGTTATAAGAAACTCCTGTGCTAACACTGAATTCTTATGGGAGGGTGAGGAGGTGACTAGGTAACTAGAGACAGGTGTGATAAGTAAACTTTTCAACATACAACCACTGTTCCTCTTGAATTTTTAAACAGGTGATTTTTTTTGTTGTTTTTTGTTTGCTTTTTTTGATACATTATATTTGTATATACTTATGGGGTATAAGTGAAATTCTGTTATATGCATAGAATGTGTAATTACATGCATAGAATGTGTAAAAGGGTAAAGTCTTTGAATATAGGAGAACTCTTAGATTATCAGAGTAATTTGGAAAAGATTCTCTCAGGTCAGGGTATTTCAGGTATCCATCATCCAATAGTTATCATTTCTATGTGTTGGGTACATTTCAAGTCCTCTCTTCCAGGTATTTTGAAAACTACAATACATTGCAATACATTGTCATTGCTGTAGTCACTCTATACTGCCGTTAAACAGTATAACTTATTTCTTCTGTTGAACTGTATGTTGGTATCCAATATGTGTGTGTGTGTGTGTGTGTATGTGTGTATATATATATAGAGAGAGAGACTTATTTCAAAAAAATTGGAATATGAGATTGTGGGGCCTCTGAAATCCATATATATATATAAACTACAGTTAATTTTGCACCAACCTAACACACACACGCGGGCGCACACACACACGTATTTACAGGTAAGGGGTACAGAGGTTTATTTCCTATTCTTTTGGCTGTTCTATATGTTTTAAATTGTTTATAGTAAATTGTTGAGAAATATTTTCCAAATTACCCTGAGAATCTAAAAGGAGTTCTCCTAGATACAAAGACTTTACCCTTTTCTTCCCTTGACACTGTGCTTTCTATATTTGTTTTCTTTTCATCTATTCATTCTAACAGTGTTTTAAAGTATTCACTCTATGTGGCTAGTGTTCTAGTGTATCCAGGAGATATGAAGCTGGCTAATGTCGATTAAGCTACGGAAATGATGAAGCACAGCAGCAGTGTAAGGACGGCCATGGAGCAGGGGAGCCGCTGGTGCAGTTTCATTCAGGATGCTTGGCAGAGGCTTAACAGAGAAGGAGGCTGTGATGTCCAGTTGTATGTGTCAACTTGGCTAGGCTATAGCTTCAGTTATTCACGCAAATGCTAATTTAGGTGTTGCTGTGAAGATGTTCCGCACATGTGACTAAGGTATATATATATATATATATATCAGGAAGGGCCAACCAGAAGTCTTGGGTGTGAGCTGAATGCCACTCTACAGTTGTAATTTCTCCTTTAAAGAAGCCTTAGCTTCGCGCTTGAGATCTTTCAACTGATTGAATCTGAACCACCCAGATTATCAAGAATAAACTCCTGTGATTAAAGTAAACTGATTATAGACCTTAGTCACATGTGCGGAACATCTTCACAGCAACACCTAAATTAGCATTTGCGTGAATAACTGAAGCTATAGCCTAGCCAAATTGACACATACAACTGGACATCACAGCCTCCTTCTCTGTTAAGCCTCTGCCAAGCATCCTGAATGAAACTGCACCAGCGGCTCCCCTGCTCCATGGCCGTCCTTACACTGCTGCTGTGCTTCATCATTTCCATAGCTTAATCGACATTAGCCAGCTTCATATCTCCTGGATACACTAGAACACTAGCCACATAGAGTGAATACTTTAAAACACTGTTAGAATGAATAGATGAAAAGAAAACAAATATAGAAAGCACAGTGTCAAGGGAAGAAAAGGGTAAAGTCTTTGTATCTAGGAGAACTCCTTTTAGATTCTCAGGGTAATTTGGAAAATATTTCTCAACAATTTACTATAAACAATTTAAAACATATAGAACAGCCAAAAGAATAGGAAATAAACCTCTGTACCCCTTACCTGTAAATACGTGTGTGTGTGCGCACGCATGTGTGTGTTAGGTTGGTGCAAAATTAACTGTAGTTTTTGCCATTATGAAAATTGCACAAACTGAATTTTAATAACATTAATTGCCATTTTAATGGCAAGAACTGCAGTTAATTTTGCACACATCTAATATCTGTAACATTTAAAAGTAAGTTTTAAACATAATTCTCTACTAAATAATTAGCATGCGTCTCCAAAGGACATTTGCCAAAAACGCCGCATTAGTATCATCTTACATTAAAAATGTATTAATTTTATATTATTTAATACCCATTATATATTCCATTTTTTAATGAATTATCTTTTACAGCATATTTTGGAGCTGGAAATTTTCTTCATAGCACTTTTAAAATCAATATTTTACCTACATTCACCCATCACACTTTGTTCTTATAACTTGTTTACTGTTTTAATCCAGATCTGCAACCCCCGCATTTTTTATTATATTACTCTGAAGATCAAACCAGTTTGTATACAATATATCACATTATGAATTTTTCTGAAACCATGATTTCATTAAATTTATTCCTCTGTCTCTTATTCTTTTAATAAATTGTGAAAAAATTTAGATTTTTGGAACAGATACTTCATATGTTTTTGCAATCCTTCATGTTATATCATATAGGTTGTTACATAATCCCATAGTGCTTCACAGTTAGCAATATCCAATTTAAAGAGGAATATTTTGGCAGCTATTACAACTCCCATTTCATAAGCCAGTCTTTCATGGCTTTGAAAACATGTGTTAGGTACTTTATGTCCAGATCAAGGCTGCTACTTTTATTAAATAGGCGCACTCATGACAATAGATGTTGAGTTGTTTTCTGGAAGAAGCAGCATTTCATGTTTTTGAAATAAGAGGTTAGATCTGGCCTCAAGAAAGACAATGTGAATCACAAAACATACAGTGAAACTAATGTCTTTTACAGGCTCAGTAACAAGGAATACGATAGCTTGAATGCATCATGTGATAAACATGGAATACGTGCATTTACAATTAATCTTATCTAAACACTTTTACAAAATACTCACATTGTATCTATCTTATCAATAATCAGAAAAGAGATATGAGAATCTACAAAGCAAAACATTGGTAATTTTTTAAGATTTCTAACATTTTTAAGATATTATTTCTGACGTATTTTAAATGTCTTAGAACCACATGTTTACAACAATAACCTCAGTGTTTGTTTCCTACCTATGTAGTTGTGGGTATGTGTGTATCTGTGAGAATAAAGTGTTCTTGGGCATTTAAGGTATTGTGTTTGTTCTTTTCAACAAGAAAACTTGGAGAATTTTGAGTGCTTTAATGGAAATAGTGGTAGTTCACGTTTTATTTTAAATTTTTTTTTTTTTTGGAAATTTATCATTTAGATCTCAAACTCTGTTCTGATTGTTAGAAGACATTTTGCACATCTAAAAGATCTGGCATCTGAAACCAGCTCGCTTATTCTCCCTTTCTTCCAAGGTGTAGAGCTGCCAGCTTCCCTGGGTTCTCTGTGTTCGTGGAAACTGTGGCATCTGTCTTACATGTGTGTGTTTGAGTACCTCCCATAGTCTCGGTAATTTTGGGTCCCAGTAGAATATCATCTCCCACCTTTGTTAATCTATTCTTCCGTCCTTGAAGTAAGAAAAACAATCCCTTTGAAATCCATTAGGATTTGTAAGTATAGAATTACAAGCAGCAAATGGAAAGCCTTGGAAGCTTGGAAGTGTATATGTGTGTGATGTGTGCGTGTTGTCATTGCTGTGGTGCTAGTTTTGGTTATGGATGTGATTATTGTTACTGTTCTTTGATTTTCTAACCAACCTACCTAATTACGGAGATTTTAGGGATGAAGGGGACAAAAACGTAAAAATAATCTTTGTGGAGAGTGATGACAGAAGTATGGGAGGTTTGGGGGTAACAAAAGAAATTCCAACTTTTTCTTTTCTGGCAGCAGTTGATAGAAGTAGGCTACAGGATTAACACAGAATTTCAAGCACCTGGTGACTTTTACTTGCCTTCCTTTCAAGCTGTAGTATGGTAACTGCAAGGTCTTCCTTGCATCTATCATAATGGTTTAAGCAGAGTAGATATTCAACAAATATTGGGTAACTAAATCTGGTGTTTGAGTGGATGTAAAACGATTTACAGTCTTGGCTGTCTCTGGTGTAATGGAATCTCATACTTAATTCTTCTCGATTAAGAATCTTGCATTGGGGCTAGCTATAAGTCAATTGTGGCTGACAGGTCAAAATTCTGTGGTCAGCTTGAAACTTAAAGCTAATCCTCTGTTATCAAGATACATTTCTACTGGGAAAATAACTAACATCTCTCAAAAACATACCCAAATTTTAATGTAGAAAATACATTTAGAAATATTTGACATGCATTTATAAATGTAGATCATTAATCAATATTTATCTAAATAGGTCTTAAAGTTTGAGTATGTGGCCAAATTTGCATACATCTTTCCACTGTGATAGCATTTATTATTTTTATTTATGTATAGATTTAATTTTCAGATCTTTCAATGAACGGCACTTATATTAACATGTTTAAATAAAATGCAGTGGAAAACCAAGTGAAAATATTTAAAATACCTTAAAAGCAGTAAGTCAGCATTTTGGCAAAGTAAAAAGATGAGACACAAACATTTCTCTAACATTTGAAAGTTCATGTTTTCTCAAATTTCAAATGAGAAAAAATTATGTATTTCTGATTCTGTGAAATTGGAATTTGGGATAGAAGAATAACTTAATACATATAATAGAAGCTTCCTAAGAAATTCTGAGATAAAACCATATATTCCTATAATCTATGCCAAATTCTGAATCGTATTAAGCTTCATAAATATATCTAACCAATTATTATACATCTGAGATGATGTATAATAATCTTTCCCTTGAAGAACTTATCAATGGATCATCATGTCAAAAACTTGACTATAGTAAGATTTCCGTGCTTTTCAGAGAAACTAGTTTAAGCATTTTATTCATCAAAATCAAATACTGAGTGTTTTAGGGGAGACAGGGTTGCATTCTGGAACTGTCTGTCTAAAAGACGGCAACAGAAAGAGAGAAAGATGGCTTAAATACTGGAGAGCTGATAAATTCTTCACGTGACCCTTGCGACCACCAACTACAGCACTTACACAGAGCAAATAATGTGAGGCCTCTGTTGAGAGACACTGTGGGCACTATTCAGCCAATGGTGACTTTTGCTAAAAAGTCAGGCCATCCTAAGCAATATTGATTCTTCCATTAAATTAGTATTGAGTATGTTCTGCCAGGAACTTGCATAATTTGATAAAACTCCAGATATCATACCCCCCCCAAAAAAAAAAAATCAACTTCCAAAGCCTAGACACATCCCACCAGCACGAGTGCCCTGGAAGTCGCTTGGTCCCACAGTTTTGAAACTTTCTTCTGTTATTGAGAGACATTAGCTTGCAGGCAGCACCAACAAGTGGGATCTTGCACAGGGAACTGGAAGACTTCTCATACTTGTCAGCCACATAATCTCTTCCCCTTTCTAGAAGTTCTAGACTTCAGGAAACTCCTTCTGCTCCTCAGGAAACAACAGCAGGAAATAGTGGGAGCCCCAACAGAGAAAGATAAACCAAATAAAACAAAATGGTTCAGTTCACCAGTGGAATTACAGTCCACCAGAGTCAGCTAGGAACTGCATGTTGAATCTGAACAGGACAACTGCCTGCTAAACTTAAAAATATAACTTGGATCCAGAGTGCTTTCAAATAGCAGACAAAATAGCTAAGATATAATTTTTAAAATCACCCATTATTGTCAGAACCAAAAAACCACAACTTGAATATCATCAGCTAACACCAATACAGAGATAATCTGATATTAGAATTTTCTGTCAAAGATTTTAACAAGGCCATCTTAACACAAGCAATTATAAATTATTGGGAAACATGCACAAGATAGAAAATCTTACAAAAGAAATGAAAGTTACATAAGAGAACCAAATGGTAATTATTGCACTTACAAATATAATAATAGATAAAAAGAAAATGAAAACTGACTGCATGGGCCTAAAAATTGAGTGGAGATGAAAGAATATAGTCAGTGAACTTGAGGACTTACAGAAAGACAGACAGATGCATAGAATAAACCTAGACTGAACAGCGAAGAGGACATATTCTGGGAAAATAAAATGAACAGAGGCTCAGGAATCTGTAGGACAATAACAAAAACATGCACCATTTGTATCATTATAGATTCAGAAGAAGAGGTAAATTAAAGTAGGGCTGATAGAGCATTTGAAGTAATGATGGCTGAAAACAAACCAAATTTAGTAAAAGAAAGAAATCTACAGGATGGAGAAGCTGAGTGAACCACAAAGGAATAAAACTACACAAATTCATGCCAAAGAAAGAATAACTAAGCTTTTGAAAACTAACGACAAAGAAAAAAATCTTAAAAGCAGACAGAAAGAAATGGCAAACGACTGATAGATCATTCAAATGGCAGCACATTTCATATAAGAAGCCATGGAGGCCAGCCAGAAGTGCAAAACATTTTTCAAATACTGGAACACACATACACGCACACACACATTTCCTTCAGGAATGACATGACACAGAAATATAGACAGCCTCAGATAAAGAAAAGCTAATATAATATTTTGCTACTAAATATATCTATAAATAATGGCTTAAGAAAAATCTTTAAACAGAGAGGAAATTATGTAAAACAAACACAAACTCAGAGCCTTAAGAAGGAAGAAAAAACGGTGGAAGAAGTAGAAATGGGAGTACATATAATAGGCAATTCATCTCATGGGTTTTATAAATCAGACTTTGAGCAAAGATAATACCTTCTGAGGGTAAACTCAATGATGTTTAAAAGTAGAGAGGGTAGAATGATCCAAACAGGGTAGAATGATCTAAATAGAAATCAGCTTTTGAACTTTTAATCAATATGGTAAAAAAAAAAAAAAAAAAAGACTATCTATATAGAGGTCTTAAAATAGAAACAGCGCACACTGATCAGAAAACAAAAAGCAATCAAAAATCAATTAATGCACATTTCAAAGTTATCACCAGGAAGACTTATTTCTAAAGTCTCATATTTGAGTATACATTGTTTATTTATTCTCCCCTTCAGGAAACAGTTCTACTTATTTCAGAGACTCTTCATCCATTATTTAGTGATATGCATTAAAATTCTTCTTGCTGCTAAATCAGTATATACTTTTCAAAATAACTAATATATTCGAGAGACTATTTGGAAAATTTGAGTATGAACTGAATATTAAGTAAAATTGGGAATTATTGTTAACTTTATAATCTATGTTTATTATGAGAATTATAAAATAGACAAACTGGCTTACTTGTAGATGAGGGGGCCTGATAATTTTAGTTCATTTTCACATAGTTATATTTACACACACTATATATATATATATATACACACACACACACGCAAATATGGCAAAAATGTTAACAACTATTAGATTTAGGGGTGAACACCCAAATACTCAATATATTATTATTTAAATTCTTCTGCATGTTTTAATTTTTTCTTAAAGAGAATAAAACTAAAGAGAAAAAAAGTAGAAGTGCTTTCTTAAATTATAAACAAAATGATTCATAATGCTATCCTAGTCAATCAGAAAAATGATTCTATCTTAATATACTGTTTAAGTTGATCTTATTCTTTTAAAAGGTCAATTTTGTTTGTGTCTTACAGTATACATAGTATATTAACATAGTGCTTCTATATAAGTAGTACTTATATGACTATATGTGATCAAAATTACTAGAAATGGTTTGATTTTGTTGTTTTATAGATTAATAATTTATTATTTCTTATGGTTTGAAATAATTTATTTTCCAAAGAACTTGGTTTCTGTGATGCTTTTATCTCAGGTTTCTTTAAAACATTTTAGCAATAAATAATTTCAGAAGCTATTCCAGGTAAAGAAGGGCAAAGTGTGACCTACTCTCACCGGTATAAAAGGTTGTGACTTACAGAATGAGAATATAAAGAAAACCTGAGTAATAAGTGTTCAAATTCTTAACAGTGAAACTGTTCCAAAGGCTAGCAGGGCTGTAATTTATCCAGATTTTGTTTTGTATGGGGATTAATTTGACTTTAGTGTGGTGGGGGAAAATGATGTTAGTTACAAGAAAAATAGTAGACCTAAATGTGGGAGGAAATGGGCCCCTGTAGAATTGCTGAAGATTTTCTTTTCAGGAACTCAAAGAGGTGACATTTTCCTTGAAGCAATTTCATGAAGTGCATTGGTGATTTAAGATGTTAATTAATAGGCATATTCTGAAGCAGGGTTATATATATAAAAAGTGATAGAGTAATTGACCTTAAGAAATCACTTAATTTTCAAATGCAATGCCATGTTTGGAAAGTGTAGCCATTTCTGGGCTCAGTGCGCATGGGGATGAGGTTTTTCAGCCTCCTAGGATCGATAGTGCATTACAGGGAAACAAAAGAGTGGCAACTCAGCTGCAAGAGGGAAGCCTGTTCCTTCAGGTGGAGAGCCTGAGCAGGTTTCAATGGCCGCCTCAGAACACTTTCTCAAGCCTCTCCACGGCACTGTCTCATATTGATTGAACTCCAATCATTTCACTTCTCTCTAAACCCTCCACAATAATCAGGTACAGGGAAACCACACTATTGGAGGAAGGAGAAAAATAAAATGAAAACTTGAGTTAAACCACCATAATCCATTCTTAATCCCTACTTCTAAAATTGGGCTGAAAATGCATGAGAACGTGCACTGAAAGCTATCCGCAAGTCAAAAGACCCTTTTTTTTTTTTTTTTTTTTTTAATTTTGTGCTGACACATGAACCTTCTGGAATTGAACGCCTGATAACAGTACACAAAAGTAAATTCATTCGGGCGGCAGTCACAGATGCACCTTGCACTTTACCAGTAAACTTTCCTTAAAATGAATCATTAAAACTCTAGTGAAATTAGAATATGGCTATCTTAAGAACATGTTCCCAAGGATTTACAAGGTTTCTTAATTCCACTGCAAGCACCTAAGTAAAAGAATGCTTTGTGATGTCTGTTAATCTTGGACTTTCAGGCACAGAAAAATTATTCTTTCTCAGAGACATTGAGACTGAGGCATCCACTACCTTCAAATTTTCATTCCACAAACCTGGAAGTATTTCAAGTATAAAAATGGCTTCGTCTAGTTTTATACTTTAACTTCCCATAAAGTAGTTGATGCTCTTTAAAAATGGAGGAAGAGTGACATAACCTTAAAAAGTGAAGTACAATCTTTTCCTAAAATTTGGCTCAATTTAACTAAAGTGCCTTCCTTCTTTCCCGACAGTTGGCTGGTGTTCTAAACCCAATTTGGAACTGCTTACTCAACTGAACTACAATGTGCATGTCAGCTGCCTCAAGGTACGTGAACTTTGTCTTCCCCTCATTTGAGTGAAGCAGATGGTGCCTTCCTTGTTTTGAAATAAAATAGCACTGGGCATTCCTTCTTTGCCCATTAGAGTCTTGAAAACAGGCATATAATTCTGATTTAGTTTAAGGATTTCACAAACAGTGATGAAATCAGAGTTTATCGTAACCGGGTGTAACTACCCTATTTAAAATGCCGAACTTCTATTTCAGAATTATTATGCACAGTGGCAACGTATTAATACCAACTTTGTTAGCTCATGGATTGCTCTGCGCAGTGACTTACATAAAAAATGGATTCTGCCCCTGCCTGCGTGTTTCCACCTTGCAGTATGTGAACTGTAGCCAATCACATAGAACAATCTTGGTCTCTGAAGCTCAGTCTTTTCATTCTCTTGGAAACACATTTTAAAAAACGGTGCATTTTGCAAGATGAGGAAGGATCAGATGTCGGCACTTTAAGTAGCCTCAGAGAGTTCACCACTCATAGGGATAAATCTCAGGTTCATTTGAGTAAATAAATGACTGCTTAATGAATAGACACTTGGTTAACAACTAATTTCATCTTTTGGAATGTCCTTAAGAAGAAAAGGCAATGATTGAAAAGGAAAAGAAAAGTAGATGAAAAATTGAACCATATGCATTAAAAACAATCACGGTATGCATATTTTCATGGCCAGATCTATAGGAGTATTTTTCCTCTAGCCTTCATAATAAAATTAACGTGATCACTTTGACCTGAGGTACTTTAGAAGAGAACAGTAAGTGTGTAAGTGCTTGAATCCTTAATGGTGTCAATTTTGATCAACTGCAAGCAGGCAGTGGCCAGTTACAGTGACATTGAGGGAAAGCCCTGTTTAAACACACCAAAGTCACATATTGAGGTCACAGAACCTTAAAGAAAGGTGGTTTTAATAAAGAACTCTTTTTATACTGAACGCATTTGTTTAGATTTATATTCTGTAGACTCTGACGACAACTCAATAATGATTGCTCCAGACCTCTGTATTAATAAGATTTAATATAGTAAGTTTCCAGAAATGTGTTTTTTGAAATATTATGAGTCAGGAAATATTCCTCTGAAGCTGAATCTCATCAACAGATTTTATGAGTTTGAATTCAAAGAATTATATATAGTTTCTACAAAAAAAATGACCCCATAGCAAGCAAATTAGTTAACTAGTTCTTATGCATGACAGATACGTATGCTAGAATGCAATACGTCTTCTATGAACCTTTTGAAGTTCACTTTTTTTAGAGTTTAGAGTAGAACAGAATCCATTCTGTTTGCAGATGTATTGCATTGTAATTGCCTGAGGTCTTGGGCCGAAATATTAGTTATTTAAAAACACACTACAGATTTTAAAATTTTAAATGGGTCTCTTAGATCACTCAAAAGAGGTGAAAAATTCTGTTGGCAATACAAAGAATTCAGTATGTATGCAGTAACTTAATTTAACAATGGGGATAAATGCCCCATATATTAAAATTATTGTAGGATGTTTTCTTAAGTATGGCTTGATGTTAATATAATTATTTTTGAGCAAAAAGAACATTTGAAGTAGGCGTTTATGAAGAAAAAATCTTACTTGATTTATATAGTTATTTCTCTTATCCTGAGGCGGGTTTATTACTGCTCTATATTAATCTCAATATTCTTTTCTAAATTTAAAAGAATTCATTTTATGTTATCAATTTATAAATTTTTAAAAATGGTTAATAGGACTAAAAACAAATTCTTTTTACATGATGATTTAAAAATAGAAACTCTATAAATTCCTAAAGTGATTATATATAAATGTGATATATGGAAACATCAATGTACTTCAAACATACCTGGATTGAGGTATGCATGCAAAAGTTACGGTATTGCAATAGCACTAGCATCTTTTCTCATTTTTCTAAATGGTATTTCTGCACGCAAATTAACAAGGACAAATTAACTAAAAACAAAACTCAAACTCAAATATTTCATTCCAACTTTTAAAAAATATTTTAATCTTTCTCATCACAATTAAATGAGGATTTGCCATGTGTGTAGAGCCCCTAAGTGACAATACAGCACTGCTTCAGGCAACTCTGAAGTTTGTTCGCTTAATATTCATATCTCAAGAATTCTTTCTTTCCTTTTCTTTTTGGTAGAAATTTATATTATTTCATTTTCTTATTTTGTTTTTTATTTTTAATTTCAGCTTTTATTTTAGATACAGGGGGTACATGTGTAGGATTTTTACATGGGTATATCGGACCTAGACAGTGAGCACATTATCATTTTTGATCAGCCTTCGTTTACAATGATGCTTGAAAGATATACTGGATTGAATGTAATTCTAGATACCATGTCCAAAAATTGTCAAGTTAATTGAAACAGCCATATAATCGCTTCTTTAATATTATGCAACTCTAAGTAATTTGACTACGCCCTTTTCCAAATTCCAGTCAATTTGACTGAGTCATCAAAATTGACATTGCTAGAAGCAAACGGACTATATCTCAGCGAATAATAAACACATGAAATTAAATCAATAATAACAGTTGAAAATATGTACAATAAAATACTTTTAGTAGAATTTGAAACCATTTTTTATAAATAAATGTTTGTTTTATTGACTTCAAAAAATAAAATCCCTGAGACTATAGGATTCTTCTGTAACAACAATAAAATTGTTTCCAAAAGAACTTATAATTGTCATCATGATATAATGCTAAAGGATTGTTGCCATATTAATATTTTCTCCCTTTTAAGTTCCTTTGGTTTATCTAAGAACATATGAAATTGTATGTCATTATAATAGAGATGTGTATTTCAAACGGTATTTTGTTTTGTAAGGAAAAATGCTGCATAGCAGCATCAATAGTAGCAGTATAATTTCCAAACCATATTCCTCTAAGGAAATGCTGCTGAAAAAGCTTGATTCATATTGATGTACTGTCATGTTAGGAGCAGAATTTTCCAACTGAAAAATGTCTTCTATGGCTTGTAGTTAGTCAAATGGTCTAACACTGCTTGACCAACCACTTAAAAATCAGGAGTTTGGGAATTATTTATTATTGATCCCTTTATTGTGGAAATATTGAACTTAAAACTCTTGTACTTCTACATCCTCTCAAGCATTGCAGTGTGTGTGTGTGCATGTAAAATCCCTAGTGGCTTTTTATCAGCCTTCACTTAAGCTTTCTTCCCATCATCTTATCCATCAAATATTCTTGGTAGATCTACTACCAGAATCACAGTTTTGATCATGTTACTCCTGCTCAAAAATCTTTCAACATAGTCGTATTTTCATGCCATTCTAGGCAGTATTTATGGGCTAAATATTTGACTTTGTCATTATATTATCACATGCATCATTTTAATTTTATTCTCTATCCTTTATATACATGTCACCTCCTTTTTAATACATACTACCATGCCATGCACCTCCAATAAAATTATGAGTTACCTATGGGCAGAGAGACTGTGCATACAAATACACTCCACTTTTACAATGCAAGAATCACACACTCGTATACACACTTCTGCTAAGTGTTAAACAATATATTAATTTATACTTGACTAACATAATCAAGAAGCACTGTATTTACTGTGCTTGTATCTTTATGCTGGAGTTTTAAGTATTTGTTTTTAATCTGTATTAAAACTGATATTGAAAATATTATGATATTGGACTGGTGGAACCCTGTGCTTTCTGGAGTCTGATGATTCTGAATGTTTAAAATATGTGCCCTTCATAAATGGAAAATATTCACCCCATTACCATCACTACCCTATTCTAGCTTAAATATACATTGTGGACGTGTATAGAGTATATGGCCCTGGATAACTTAAGAAATTGAGGGCATACTATGTAAAATAATTATCATTTGTAAAATATCTCTGAAAAGGAATATTTTGACTTTGTAACTCTTAAATATTTTCATTCGTTTTCTTTTATAATAATTTAGAGGCACAGAAGAACTAAACTGATAGTATAGAGTTTCCATAATTTCTCCATCCAGCTTTTGCTAATAGTAACATTTTTTTTTATTATGCTTTAAATTCTAGGGTACATGTGCACAACATGCAGGTTTGTTGCACCCATTAACTCGTCATTTACATTAGGTATATCTCCTACTGCTATCCCTCCCCCCTCCCCGCATCCCACGACAGACCCTGGTGTGTGATGTTCCCCTTCCTGTGTCCAAGTGATCTCCTTGTTCAATTCTCACCTATGAATGAGAACATGCAGAACTAATTTACAGTCCCACCAACAGTATAAAAGTGTTCCTGTTTCTCCACATCCTCTCCAGCACCTGTTGTTTCCTGACTTTTTAATGATTGCCATTCTAACTGGTGTGAGATGGTATCTCATTGTGGTTTTGATTTGCATTTCTCTGATGACCAGTGAGGATGTGCATTTTTTCATGTGTCTGTTGGCTGCATAAATGTCTTCTTTTGAGAAGTGTCTGTTCATATCCTTTGCCCACTTTTTGATGGTTTTTTTTTTTTTCCTGGAAAATGGTATTTAATTTCCATAATTTTGGCATCAAAATTGCTCTTTACACTTGTTTTGTTGGTATTTTTTAGTTTTTCAGTTGGCAACATTAGGAAATACATACTGATTGTCTTCCATTATAAAGACAGAGGTTATTTGCCTACTGATGGAATAAAACAATAATACTTCTTAATAATTGTTTTCAAAATTTTCTATCATGTATCTAACTCTATTCTTTATTTTGTGTAGCATAGTGGGGCCAGTGGGACTTGTTAACGAACCCCATAAAGATGCTGTGTCTAATATCCAGATTGTGAGAAAATCTAAAGGCAACTCTCTTGATTTCTTCAACAAATAAGAGAGAGAAGAAGTTACAATCTATAGATTAAAAACTTAATAAACATATCAATCAATTGTATTGTTTGGACTTTGTTTTTTTATCCTGATTTAAAGAAACTAAAAAATACATGACACAGGGGACTTCTGCTTCAGGAAAGATAGAGTAAATATACTTTTTCCTACTCCTCCTGCTAACGTGTGTGTGTGTGTGTATGGGGTGGGAAGACTATGAAAGACTGACAGAAGGCAGACCAGCTAAGGAACTCCAGACTTGAGGAACAACATTATAATGAGTTTACTTGGTCTTCTTATGGCCTCATATATTCTAAACTTAGTGTTGAAAAAGCCAGCAACCTAGAAATGCCATTGGGTGCACACAAAGATGTCTCCAACAAAAACCTGATCTCTCTAGCCAAAAGACCAGTAAATGGGTAACCTAATGAAGCAGAGAACTCTCAGAATATATTTGATCTATGGCATCCAAACACAACAGAAAATTATTTTACATCTTTACCCTTACCCATACCAGCCAAAGCTAAGTTGGTATACTAGCCTTTGAAAGTGAAGCAATATAAGTATCCCAACATCTCCACAAGGGTGGCATAATGAAGACAAAAGAGGAAATGGGCAATTTCATTCTTGGGGCTATTTACCAGGCCTTCACCCAATGGTATCAATGAAATTCAAGTGAGGAACCTATACTTCTATCCCACCTGGCATTGATAATGCACCACCCCTCATCATATTGGGGTAGTGTCATTGGAGGCTAATGGAAAATCAGAACTTTCATCATTACCCAGTAGCAATGAGGTAACTCTTACTGTGGTGTCATCCACACATCTCCACCTCCCATCCTGTCCAGTGATAATAAGGAGAACCACACAATTAAAGTCAATGGGAAAGCTGGATTTCTATCTTCACCTGTAAATAACCGGAGTCCCAAAACATAGTATAATATCCATTTTTTTTCCTATGGAAAAATCACTTATCATATGAAGCATCAGAAAGCTCTGAAACTGAATGAAAAAGACTATAAATGAATGTCAACATCAAGATGACAGAGATGTTGAAACCATATGACAAAATTTTTAAAGCAGCAATGATAGAAAAGTTGCAATAAGAACTTATGAACAGACCTGAGGAAAAAAAAGTAAAAACAAAATAAAACTCAAAAACCAAAAAGCCTCAGGGAGATTACAGGAAATTTCAGCAAAGAAATGGAAGGCATAAGAAAGAATCAAATACAACTTTTACAACTAAAAAATACAACACTGTAAAGAAAGCCCAGTAGATAATCTCAACAGAATAATGGAGAGAACATAGGAGATGATCAGTGAAACAGAATATAGAATAAGCTAAATCATCCAATACAAAATAGAGACAGAAAATAGATTATAAACAAAGCATACACGTAGGAGTCTCTGGAAATATAACAGAAGATCTCACATCCATGTCATAGAGTACTGAAAGGAGAAGAGAAAGAGGAAATGGCTGAAAAAGAACTCAGAGTAATAATGGGTGAACCACTTCCAGCATTTTTTCAAATGACGTAAACTTGCTTATTGAAAGAGTTGAGTAAATCCCAAACAAGACAAACCCAAAGAAACACACACCAAGACATACGATCATCAAACTTTTCAAAACTGAAGACAAGAAACAAATCTTGAAAGCAGCCAGAGAACAGTAACACCGTATTTATAAAGGGAAAGCAATTCAAATGACAGCAAATTTGTCATCAGAAACCATAAAGGCCAGAATGAAAGCCATAACATTCTTCTGAAAGGAAAAGAGCAGTCAATCTGCTATTCTATAACCAGAAAACTAGTCTTTAGGAATGAATGAGAAATCAAGAAATTTTCAGATAAGTGAAAACAAAGAGAAGTTGCTACCAGTGTACCTACCCTAAAAGAATGACTAAAGAAATATTCTAAATAGAAAAGAAGGAACCCTGGAATATTAAGGAGGAAGAACAAACAAGATAAGTAAAAATATGATGAATAAAATATTATTTTATTTTTTCTTGAGTTTTCTAAGTTATGTTTTGTGGTTGAATCAAAATTATAACACTGTGTGATGTGATGTTAAATGAACGTGTAAAGGAAATATTTATAACAATTATTAATAGGGTAGGTAAAGGAATTTAAAGGTAAAAATATATATATACAATTGAACTGATAAACTGATTGTGTTAGCCTGTTCTCACACTGCTGATAAAGGCATACCTGAGACTGGGTACTTTATAAAGGAAAGAGGTTTAATTGACTCACATGTCCACGTGACTGGGGAGGCCTCACAATCATGGTGTAAGATGAAGGAAGAGCAAAGGAATGCCTTACATGGCAGCAGGCAAAGAGAAAATGAGAACCATGAGAAAGGGGGTTCCCCTTATAAAACCATCAGATCTTGTGAGACTTACTCACTACCAAGAGAACAGTATGGGAAAAACTGCCCGCATGATTCAATTTTCTCCCACTGGGTCCCTCTCACAACATGTGGGAATCTCAATATGAGATTCGGGTAGGGACACAGCCAGACCATCTCACTGATGATAGTAGGACATGGTGAAAAAGTATCCAAATAGACACATTCAAAAACAGTATAGATAAATAAAAATGGAATTTGAAAAAATGCTTAAGTAACTTACAGGAAAGTGGGAAAAGTAAAATAGAAATAAATTCTACACCTAGAAATGAAGAACAAAGGGAATAATGTAAAATCATATAAAATGGCAGATTTATGACATAAATAATTATATTAAATATAAATGGTCTCAATACACCAATTTGAAAAAATGATTCAGAGTATGGCTTTATATACATGACCAAACTTCATTCTGTGTAAAAGAAACTCAATTAGAATTTAATGATATAGACAGACTGAAGTTAAAGATATTATGAAAAGATTTTTTCTGAAAATATTAATAAAAATAAATAAGGAGTGGCTATATAAAAACGGATAATACAGACTTCAGAGTAAACAAAAACACCAGAGATAAAGATTGACATTAAATAATGATAAAATGGTCAATCCAACAAAGAGACATTGTAATCCTAAATGTACATGCATCAAAGAACAAACCTACAAAATTTGTGAAAGGAAAAAAAACTGATGAACTAGAAGGAGAAATAGAAAAATCCATAGTTATAATTGGAGACGTTAATATCCCATTAATAATTTTCATAACAACTGGATATGTAATCAACAAAGATAAGAAAACTCAACCCCACCACTAAACAACAATATCTAATATATTTACAAAACCCTCCCACCTGACAATAGCAGGATACATATTTTTTCAAGCACCTATGAAATGTATACAAAGATAGGTCATTTCCAGGATGATAAAACATATCTCAACACATTTTAAATAAGTGAAATAATAGAGCTGACCACAATGGAATTAAATTAAAAGTCAATAATAAAAAATAGCAGAAAAATCTCCAAACATGTGGAAAATAAACAACATACTTTATAAAAATCCATGGGTTAACTGAAAGTCTTAAGAAAAAGATTACATTGAACTGAATCAAAATGAAAATGTGTCTCATCAAAACGTGGCATGCACACACAAGAAGTGCTGAGAGGAAATGTATAGAACCAAACACTCATATTAGAAAAATAGAAAAACTATTAAATTGAAAATATAAGCTCTGACCTTCATAAGAAGCAGAGCAAAATAAACCCAAAGCAAACAAAAGGAAAGAAATAATAAAGATATGAACATGAATCAATAAAATTGAAAACAGACAAAAACAATACAGATAATCAATGAAACAAAGAGCTAGTCCTTTGAAAAGGTCAGTATAATTGAAAAACCTCTAGCAGAACTAACAGAGAAAATAAGAGGGAAGATGAAAATTAACCAATGTCAGGATTCAACCAGGGAGTATCAGTTACTAAAATCACTGCAGAAATCAAAAAGGTAACATGAGGAAGCTGCAAACAACTCTATGCACATTAATTTGATGACTTAAATAAAATCAATCAATTCCTTAAAAAATACAAACTATCACAGCCCACCTAATATGATATACATAATATCAGGTGTTTTATAACTACTGAATACATTTAATGTGTAATTTTTTAAAGGTATGCCGTGATAGTTTCACTGGAGGGTAGTACCAAATGCTTAAAGAATTAAAACTAATTCTATATAACCTCTTGTAAAAAATTAGAAGAGGAGGAACACTTCTCAATTTATTTTATGAATCTTCTATTACCTTGATAACAAAGCTGGATAAAGACACTAAGAAAACAGAAAAATCACAGATTAATAACCTTGTGAATATAGTTATAAACTCCTTAATAAAATGTTAGAAAATGAAACTCAGCAATATATAAATAGAATAATACAACATGGTCAACTTGGGTTTATTCCAGAAATGCATGTCTGATTCCACACTTAAGATTTAATTAAAATAATATGGGAAAGAAAAATTATATGATCATATCAATTGGTATAGAAATAGCATTTTACAAGTACAAATCCATTCATGATTTTAAAAATCCCTCAGAAACAGCAATAGAATAAATCTTGTTCAACTTAATAAATATATTTCAGTATAAAGTTATTACAATTAAGGTTTAAAAATGAATTATTTGCCCAATCCCCACCAAAAATCAGGAAAATCATTTCACTTTTATTTTACACAGTGCTGGAATTTCTAAATAAATAAAAGCAAAGTAAGAAAAAATAAAAACGAAGTAAGAAATGGGGATTTAAAAACTATGTATTAGAGAGGAAAAAATAAAACTCTTTCTATTTGCAAATGACATAATTGTCTGGGTAGAAAGTTCTAAGGACTTTACAAATAAACTCCTGAAAATAGAAAGTGAATTCATCAAATTTACAAGAAAATAATACGCATAAAAAATCAATCATATTTTCACTTACTAGCAATGAATACTATGATGCTGAAATTAAAAACACAAAACCACTTATAATTACTAAAAACAATAAAATATTTATGTGTAAATTAAAACATGTATGGGATCTGTATGTTAAAAACAACACTATACAGATGAAACAAAACAAAAGCCTAAATAAATGGAGAAACATAACATATTTATGGGTTAAAAGACTCCACACAGTGACTATGATGTTAATTCTTTCCAAATTGATTTACAAGCTTAATTCAATTTCTGCCAGCAACTCCAGAAATATTTTTCATAGAAATTATCAAGGTTATCCTAAAACTTATCTGAAAAGGCAAAACACTTAAAATAATATTATTTTTAAAAAGAAGAAGAAAGTGGGAGGAAACAGTTTACTCAATTTCAAAACATGATATAGCAGCAGCAATCAAGGGTGGCAGAGGGATAGACACAAGAATCAATAGGACAGAATAGAAAATACAGAATTAGACCCACAAAAACTTGCCCAACTAATTTTTGGCCAAAGCAATCTGAGAAGGAAAGGCAGTCTTTTTTAATAAATAGTGCTTAAACAATGAGAAATCCATGGAGAATGGGGAATGTTAGTCTAAGCCTTACACCTTTCACAAAAAGTAACTCAACATGGGTCATGGATTAAAAACTGGAAAGTAAACCTATAAAACTTTAAGCAAAGAGTACAGAAAACAATTCTTTTGGATGTAGGGCTAGCTCAAAGCATACAGAATTAACACCACAAGCACGATCCAAAACAGCAAAAATTATTAATTTTAACTTTACTGAAATTTTCAAAAAATTGTTCAAGAAAGACCCTATCAGGAGAATAAAAAGAAGACAAGCTATATAAGAAAAAGATAGTTGGAGGCGGAGCAAGATGGCCGAATAGGAACAGCTTCAGTCTCCATCTCCCAGCGCGAGCGACACAGAGGACCGGTGATTTCTGCATTTTCAACTGAGGTACTGCGGTCATCTCACTGGGGAGTGCCGGACAATCGGTGCTGGTCAGCTGCTGCAGCCCCACCAGCGAGAGCTGAAGGAGGGCGAGGCATCGCCTCACCTGGGAAGCGCGAGGGGGAAGGGAGTCCCTTTTCCTAGCCAGGGGAACTGACACACACAACACCTGGAAAATCGGGTAACTCCCACCCCAATACTGCGCTGTAACACCGGCACACCGGAGATTGTATCCCACACCTGGCCGGGAGGGTCCCACGCCCACGGAGCCTCTCTCCTTGCTAACACAGCAGTCTGCGGCAATCTAACCGCAAGGCAGCAGCGAGGCTGGGGGAGGGGCGCCCGCCATCGCTGAGGCTTAAGTAGGTAAATAAAGCCGCTGGGAAGCTCGAACTGGGTGGAGCTCACAGCAGCTCAAGGAAACCTGCCTGTCTCTGTAGACTCCGCCTCTGGGGACAGGGCTCAGCTAAAGCAGCAGAGGCCTGTCCAGACGCGAACAACTCTGTCTGACAGCTTTGAAGAGAGCAGTGGATCTCCCAACACGGAGGTTGAGATCTGAGAAGGGGCAGTCTGCCTGCTCAAGTGGGTCACTGACCCCTGAGTAGCCTAACTGGGAAACATCCCCCACTAGGGGCAGTCTGACACCCCACACCTCACAGGGTGGAGTACACCCCTGAGAGGAAGCTTCCAAAGCAAGAATCAGACAGGTACACTCGCTGTTCAGCAATATTCTATCTTCTGCAACCTCTGCTGCTGATACCCAGGCAAACAGGGTCTGGAGTGGACCTCAAGCAATCTCCAACAGACCTATAGCTGAGGGTCCTGACTGTCAGAAGGAAAACTATCAAACAGGAAGGACACCTATATCAAAACCCCATCAGTACGTCACCATCATCAAAGACCAGAGACAGATAAAACCACAAAGATGGGGAAAAAGCAGGGCAGAAAAGCTGGAAATTCAAAAAATAAGAGCGCATCTCCTCCTGCAAAGGAGCACAGCCCATCGCCAGCAATGGATCAAAGCTGGTCAGAGAATGATTTTGATGAGATGAGAGAAGAAGGCTTCAGTCCATCAAACCTCTCAGAGCTAAAGGAGGAATTACGTACCCAGCGCAAAGAAACTAAAAATCTTGAAAAAAGAGTGGAAGAATTGACAGCTAGACTAATTAATGCAGAGAAGGTCATAAACGAAATGACAGAGATGAAAACCATGACACGAGAAATACGTGACAAATGCACAAGCTTCAGTAACCGACTCGATCAACTGGAAGAAAGAGTATCAGCGATGGAGGATCAAATGAATGAAATGAAGCGAGAAGAGAAACCAAAAGAAAAAAGAAGAAAAAGAAATGAACAAAGCCTGCAAGAAGTATGGGATTATGTCAAAAGACCAAATCTACGTCTGATTGGGGTGCCTGAAAGTGAGGGGGAAAATGGAACCAAATTGGAAAACACTCTACAGGATATCATCCAGGAGAACTTCCCCAACCTAGCAGGGCAGGCCAACATTCAAATTCAGGAAATACAGAGAATGCCACAAAGATACTCCTCCAGAAGAGCAACTCCAAGACACATAATTGCCAGATTCACCAAAGTTGAAAGGAAGGAAAAAATCTTAAGGGCAGCCAGAGAGAAAGGTCGGGTTACCCACAAAGGGAAGCCCATCAGACTGACAGCAGATCTCTCAGCAGAAACTCTACAAGCCAGAAGAGAGTGGGGGCCAATATTCAACGTTCTTAAAGAAAAGAATTTTCAACCCAGAATTTCATATCCAGCCAAACTAAGTGTCATAAGTGAAGGAGAAATAAAATTCTTTACAGATAAGCAAATGCTTAGAGATTTTGTCACCACCAGGCCTGCCTTACAAGAGACCCTGAAAGAAGCCCTAAACATGGAAAGGAACAACCGGTACCAGCCATTGCAAAAACATGCCAAAATGTAAAGACCATCGAGGCTAGGAAGAAACTGCATCAACTAATGAGCAAAATAACCAGTTAATATCATAATGGCAGGAACAAGTTCACACATAACAATATTAACCTTAAATGTAAATGGACTAAATGCTCCAATTAAAAGACACAGACTGGCAAACTGGATCAAGAGTCAAGACCCATCAGTCTGCTGTCTTCAGGAGACCCATCTCACATGCAGAGACATACATAGGCTCAAAATAAAGGGATGGAGGAAGATCTACCAAGCAAATGGAGAACAAAAAAAAGCAGGGGTTGCAATCCTAGTCTCTGATAAAACTGACTTTAAACCATCAAAGATCAAAAGAGACAAAGAAGGCCATTACATAATGGTAAAGGGATCAATTCAACAGGAAGAGCTAACTATCCTAAATATATATGCACCCAATACAGGAGCACCCAGATTCATAAAGCAAGTCCTTAGAGACTTACAAAGAGACTTAGACTCCCATACAATAATAATGGGAGACTTCAACACTCCACTGTCAACATTAGACAGATCAACGAGACAGAAAGTTAACAAGGATATCCAGGAATTGAACTCATCTCTGCACCAAGCGGATCTAATAGACATCTATAGAACTCTCCACCCCAAGTCAACAGAATATACAGTCTTCTCAGCACCACATCACACTTATTCCAAAATTGACCACATAATTGGAAGTAAAGCACTCCTCAGCAAATGTAAAAGAACAGAAATTATAACAAACTGTCTCTCTGACCACAGTGCAATCAAACTACAACTCAGGACTAAGAAACTCAATCAAAACCGCTCAACTACATGGAAACTGAACAACCTGCTCCTGAATGACTACTGGGTACATAACGAAATGAAAGCAGAAATAAAGATGTTCTTTGAAACCAATGAGAACAAAGATACAACATACCAGAATCTCTGGGACACATTTAAAGCAGTGTGTAGAGGGAAATTTATAGCACTAAGTGCCCACAAGAGAAAGCAGGAAAGATCTAAAATTGACACTCTAACATCACAATTAAAAGAACTAGAGAGGCAAGAGCAAACACATTCAAAAGCTAGCAGAAGGCAAGAAATAACTAAGATCAGAGCAGAACTGAAGGAGATAGAGACACAAAAAACCCTCCAAAAAATCAATGAATCCAGGAGTTGGTTTTTTGAAAAGATCAACAAAATTGACAGACCACTAGCAAGGCTAATAAAGAAGAAAAGAGAGAGGAATGAAATAGACGCAATAAAAAATGATAAAGGGGATATCACCACCGACCCCACAGAAATACAAACTACCATCAGAGAATACTATAAACACCTCTATGCAAATAAACTAGAAAATCTAGAAGAAATGGATAATTTCCTGGACACGTACACTCTTCCAAGACTGAACCAGGAAGAAGTTGAATCCCTGAATAGACCAATAGCAGCCTCTGAAGTTGAGGCAACAATTAATAGCCTACCCACCAAAAAAAGCCCAGGACCAGATGGATTCACAGCTGAATTCTACCAGAGGTACAAGGAGGAGCTGGTACCATTCCTTCTGAAACTATTCCAATCAATAGAAAAAGAGGGAATCCTCCCTAACTCATTTTATGAGGCCAACATCATCCTGATACCAAAGCCTGGCAGAGACACAACAAGAAAAAGATATGAGAGTACATTTCACTGAAGACGCTACACAGATGGCTACTAAACATATGAAATTATGCTAAGCATCATAAGCCATTTGAGAAATGCAAATTACAATCCACAATGACTTACTTCTAAACACCTATCAGAATGGTTAAAATACATTTTACTGACAACACCAGGTGCTGGCGAGTATGCAGAGAAATTTTACTATTCAAATGCACATTGTTGGTAGGTAAGACAGTGAAACAACTGTGGAAAAGGGTTTTACAGTAGAACACAAACAGAACTAACTAAACATGCAAATCACATACAACCCAGAAATTGTACTACAGGGCATTTATCCCAGATAAAGGCATTTGTACTAGTCAGGGTTCCCTAGAGGGACAGAACTCTCTCTATCTCTCAATCTCTCTTTCTTTCTTTCTCTCTCTATAGATAGATAGATAGATGATAGATAGACATATATGTGTGTATATATATATATGAATGGATTAAGTATTAACTTCCACGATCACAAGGTCCCACAGTAGGCTGTCTGCAAGTTTGAGGAGCAAGGTGAACCAGTCCAAGTCTCAAACCTGAAAAACTTGGAGTCTGATATTCGAGGGCAGGAAGCATCCAGCAAGGGAGAAAGATGTAGGCTGGGAGGCTAGGCCAGTCTCACCTTTTCACGTTTTCTTGCCTGCTTTAAATTCACTGGCAGCAGATTAGATTATGCCCACCAGATTAAGGGTGGATCTGCCTTCCCCTGCTCACTGACTCAAATGTTAATCTCCCTTGGCAACACCCTCACAGACACACCCAGGAACAATACTTTGCATCCTTCAATCCAATCAAGTTGAAACTGAGTACTAACCGTCACAGCATTCTTACACAAAACTTGTATAAGAATTGCTTGATTCATTATAACTCTAATCTATAAACAACCCAAATGTCCTTCAGTGGCTGAATGCTTAAAATCAAAATGTTGTTATATCTGTACTATGGAATAGTATTGAGCAATGATAAAATATGAACTACTGATATATGTGAAATTGCATATATCACCAGAGATTGTGTATTTAAAAAGCCAGTCCCCAAAGTTTACATACTGTGTGTCTTAGTCCATTGCATGCTTCTATAACAAAACACCTGAGACTAGGTAATTTACAATGAACAGAAATGTATTGGTTCACAGTTCTAGTCCAATATTGAGTTGCTGGCATCTATTGGGGGCCTTCCTACCATGTCATTACATGGCAGAAGGCATGCAAGAGGGTGACAGAGAGCAAGGGGGGACTGAACCTCACCCTTCTCTGAGGGCACCAATCCCATACAAAGGGCCTCTTAAAGCCTTCACCCCTGAAAATTGCTACAATGACAATTAATTTCAACATGAATTTCGGAGGGACAGACATTCAAACCATAGCACTGTATGTACATTTATGTGGTATGTTTGAAATAATATTATAGAAGTGGATAACAGATTCGTGATTTGTAGGAATCAATGAGGTGATGAGGGCCAGAAGATATGGCTATAAAATAGCAGTGTAAGGGATCCTTGAGGTGATGTGAATGTTTAGTGTCTTGACTAATTTTAGGTTACTATTGTAAATATATGTATATACTATTTATATATTTGCAAGTTTTCACCATTAGTGGAACCTGGGTGAAAACTACACTGAATCCTTGTAATGTTTCTTAAAACTGCATGTGACTCTACAATTTTTTCAAAACAAAATATTTAATTAAAATATATGTGATATAATCAGAAAAATGTAAACATTAAGGTCACTTTGATGACATTCCATTATAGGTTTCTAATGTTTGAAAGTGTGGTGGTGGGATTGTTTTTCTGTCTGTGATTTGCTGTTATTTAGAGATGCATAATGAAAAATTAATGCAAATATGGTATCTTAGATTTGCTTCCCACTTAGTTGGAAAGGTAGAGCAGGGAAAGTGGATGAGGGTAACGATTGGCCAGGGGTTATAAGTTGTTGCTGCCAGATAATTAAAACATGGGCATTCATTACACTCTTCTCATTAATTTGTGTATGTTTGAAATTTGCCCATAGTAAAAAAAGAAAAAAATTAAATATACATATATTTTAGGGAAATAAATGAATGTTGAGATCTTCTCAAATTGAGCATTTTGTTCAAACTTAAGTTAGATTCATGGACTAGGAGACTAAAAGTGTGATGCCATTTACAATATGATTAAAGAGTGAAATGAAGAGATGAAATGTAGTGGAATATTGTTGAATTTAGTTTAAACATAATACCCGCTAACATTTCAGGGACTCTTAACCAATTTTTATTGTTTTTCCATGAAGTCCATTTGGTAGTCCAGTGAGAGCTATGAACCCTTTCTCTGACTAACTGCTTTCATGCATACAAATGCTTAGAATTACAAAGACAGCCAATTGTATTAAAATGCAACTGTCAAAATATTAAAAATGTAATGTAATATGATAATATGAGTGCTTTTATAATGCATTAAAATATTTGATGCTTAAAGTATAGAGATGTTAAAGTTATATTTTATTTTTGAATAAAATTTCCTTGTGAATACTGTTAAGCTTAAATATGAATATTAAACTGTCAGTTGACCTTTGACCCCCCTCTTTCTATGTATTGTCCAGAAAGTTATTCTAGCGAGGGAACAACACAAAGTAATGTAAATGCTTGGGTCAACAATATAAGGGCATGCTCTACACTATTTGATGGAATAAATACTGGATGCAGAGCATACCAATGGTGGACAACCTAGGTCCTATACTCGTTTAGACCCAGGAAGACTGTAGTAGTATAGGCATAGGTTAATTAAAAAAGCAATTACAACATAGGCACTATTGTAAGGATAGTTTTAGATATTTGCAGCAATCATAATTTATATTTTTTATAATTTACATTACACATTTGTTTGCTTTTGGCAGTACAATTACCGGTATTGCTAAGGCTACTATGACTTGTGAACCACATTTTAAAATTCTAAACTTTGGTTAAAGATTAATATAAATAAAGATGTAAATTTTTCCCATCTAACCTGACTTCTATGTATTGACATATTATACATAGACTTCATTTTAAGGACCCCTCTTACCTAGAGAAAAATTCGTAGAAAGTTTTAACTGAAATTCAGAATAAGGGTAAGAAGTGAAAGAAATTCAGAGATTATTCATGCTCAGGAGATAGTAAATTTGGAGTCAGTGGTACTCCTAAAGGAAGAGGGATTTTGAGAAAAAAAAAAACAGGAGGTATGATGACTTGGAAGTATGTCTATATAAAGGTAACAGGAAAGAATACAATAAAAAGCATTATATTTGACACATAAGTATTTAATATATGATCTAGAGAAATAGAATTTTAAGGAAAAATCCAAGGGGAAATATTTGAAAAACAGTGTCTAACTTAGTCAAAGGGCCACATGCCTGAAAATAATATAGTATGCCTAATTTTTCCAACATTAACATTACCAACAATTGAGAAATGCTGGCTTACTAACAGTGTAATATTTTGTGTAATATGCTGCTCAGAACTCTGGTGGTCAAAATTCTAAAGCTGTACTCTGCAGCTCCCATCTCCTAGGACTGAATCAAACACTAATCTAGGTACTTCTGTGAAGGGGCTTTGCTAATCAGATGACCTTAAAATAAAGAGTTTATCCTGGATTATCCACGTGATCCCAGTATATTTGCATGAAAATCCAGCAATATGTAGCCTTTGAAAATCAAAGACATTTTTCCAGCTGGAGTCAGAGAAATGTGGAAAACAGAAAGTCAGAGCAGAGATGAAACAGAAGAAGAACTCGCAGAAATCTGATGTGTGCTCAGGCTTCAGGAAATTGTTGCTGGCTTACGGATAGAGTAAGGAGGCCGTGAATTGAGAAAAATGTGCCGCCTCTACAACCTGAGAACAAGCCCTGGCCACAACCAACAACCTCAGTCCTACAACCACACAAAACTGGAATCTTCCAACAACCTGAATAATCTTTGAAGCTGATTCTCCTTTGTAGGCTCCAGAAAAAAATACAGCCCTAATGACACCTGGATATTATGTTTCCTTTAGACTTTTGAAACCAAAGCCACCATGTGCTTAGGCTTTTGACCTATGGAACTCTGAGAAGTAAATGGGTGTTGTTGTTTACCTGCAACAAATATAAGCAAGATAGATGTTAAAATTTGTGTGCAAGGTTGACACATACAATTCATGGTCTCAGTCACTGAATCACACTAATACACTGACACAAGGATGATGGTTTCCAGAGGTGTGAATATGGCAGACTAGACTTCTTGTAGTAGACTTTCCTTAACAATTCACTGATAGCCATGCAATCCTGAGTAGTAACCTGGAGCAGGATCTGTGGGAGCCAACTGGGGTCATTCGTTTCAGTCCTTTTCCTCCAGTGTACCAGACATTTGATTTATCACTAGCCAAATCATGATCTCAACTTTGATAATCACCATCATAGGATAGTGAGTGCTTTTAGCAAAACAAAATAAAACAACACTGTACTATTATCTACATCTTTCTTGTGCTTCTTTAGACTTAAATATATATTATGTACATACTGTTTTCAAGTGCCTTACAAAATATTATTTAATTTGTATAAGTCTTGCCTAACAAGAAAAAACAGTAGGTAGATTTTTAACAAAAAATTATAAGGCTTTTGAAACATATTTTCATGTTGCTGTAACTAGAAAAGTTAATTTTCTAGCATGAAGCGTTTTTAAGCTTTGTCTTCCTTGTCTCGTTATCAATAAAGGTTAAGTTGTTAAGTCAAATAGCAATATCAACATCATTTGTATAAATTTAGACAGAGTATAAGGTAATATGGTGGTCAGTGTCTATTTCCTTTGCTGTACTTACCCTTTCAATTTTGCCATGTGCTTTTCTAACTGTGAAGGGAAAACTAAATTTCTTTCTTAGAGTCTAGAAATTAATTGAGATTTGGGAAGTTAAAGTTGCTGTGATTTTCTGGCTGTAATATATATGTATATATGTGTATATATATATATATATTTAAGCCTAAATATATATCAGTGTATATCTACATATTATAAAGAAATATGTTTATAAGTGAATTATTTCCTTTACATTAAGATTTATGTTACAAGTTAGACAAAGGTGTCAAAAATGATGTGATAAATATAAATTAGTTTTTCTTATACTGAAAGATCTTTATAAATGAATCCGTGTTTAGTGTGATTAACATTGAAAAACAAAAAAGTCTAATGAAGCAGAAAGTCATATAAATGAATAATTTCAAAAACACAATGATAGAGCATATTTAGATGCTCTTTAATAAGATACATATTTCCTTTATGTTTGGCTTCTTTAAGCAGTACATTTTGCTTTTACTCTAAAGAGTTATCCAAGGACACTCTATGAAGAAATACAGGAAACATTTAAAAGTACAGTTTTTCAAAAGTCAACATGACGACTCTCATACGAACATATAGTGAATCTGTGTTACAGATCTGTTTAACTTACTGAAGAAAGTATCAGCAGCATCACAAAGCTGGTTGAAAAGACAAATGTGAATGGCTGAACAAACATCACGTGAAAGAAGGAATACAAGAATAAGATCGTGAGGTTAGATAGAAAACTTGTTGATATGTCACCACAAAACCATACTACTCATTGTTATTAATCTTCCCAGGTAGACTTACAGGTTAAAAAACAAACAAACAAACAAAAAACATAAAACAAAACTACAAGTTAGTGCTCAACTTTCCATGGTATTGGACTTAATCTATAATAAATACTAAGACAAACAAAAAAATCATTCTATAGGGGAAATAAATAAACCCAAGGTGTGCCTGTTAGGCATTGCTCTGGTGTTACACTGAAATGACATGTTATTTCATTTTTGCATAATTTTTTCTTAACATTAGGATACTAATTTTATTCTTTTTTGGTTACTTTGATCTGGTACTAATTTTATTCCTTTTTGTTTCCTTTCACCAGGAAATGGTACTTCTGAGCTACAAGGAGAATGTAGTGTTAAGCTTAGTGTATTCCAGCTGGAGGTTTGTTGATTATGAAGTTCATTTCACATGTCAAGAACGATATCTAGTTTAAAGAAGTTGACTAGAAATTAATAGAAAATATCACATGGCTTCCTACATTGGTAGACTATTGCTGAATGATATTTTGTCTCAGTTTTCTGAATGTCTGTGTCTGTTTATATGTATATACCACATCACAACCCAAAATGTATTTCTTGTGATTTCAGTCAAAGGTTTTGAAAACCAATACTCTAGATTTCTCAAGCTGATTTTCTCCCTAACTATTGGTATTAGATCATTTTTTTTCTCTGACAATAAAAAAGGTCTGAGAGGAATTTTAATACAAAAGAAGAAAGGACATTGAAACTTACATCGAGGAACCTTGATCTTCTTATCAAAGTGAAAAGCAATTTGAGATTTTTAAAAATATGTAGACTATAAATTTCCGTCTGAAGTCTATTTCCACTGCATCCCAAAGTTGTGGTAGGGTGTATTTTTGTTTTCTTTCATCTCTAAGTATTTGATAATTTCCCTTGTGATTTTTTTCCTTAACAAAATGATTGTTTAAAAATGTGTTGTTTAATAGTCACATATTTGTGAACTTATTTGTGGTAGGTTGTGTTTTTGTTTTCTTTCATCTGTAAGTATTTGATTATTTCCCTTGTGATTTTTTTTTTTCTTAACCAAATGATTGTTTAAGAATGTGTTGTTTAATAGTCACATATTTGCGAACTTTATAGCTTTCTTTTTGTGTTCCTTTTTAGTTTTATTCCATTGTAGTTGAATAACACACTTTGATTTAAAAATTTTTATCAAAATATGTTTTGTGGCCTAACATGTATTCTACCCTGAAGAACATTTCACGTGCACTTAAGAAGAATGTGCATTTTGCTGTTGGGTAGAGCAGGGGTGTCCAATCCTCTGGCTTCCTTATGCTACATTGGAAGAAGAATAAGAATTGTCTTGGGCCGTACATAACATACACTAACACCAACGATAACTGATGAGCTAAAAAAAAAAATTGCAAAAAATCTCAAAATGTTGCAAGAAGGTTTACAAGTTTGTGTTGGTTCACAGTCAAAGTCATCCTGGGCCTCATGCAGCCTGTGGACTGTGAGTTGAACAAGCTTTGGGTAGATAGAGTGTTATGTACTCAACACTATTCACTGCCCTTCCCACATATTTCTATCTGACTCTTCACTGCCCTTCCCACGTATAAATATATATCATATAAATATGTGGTATATATATGGTACACATGTGGTATGTATGTGTGTGTATGTAACACATACCACACAAATACGTGGTTGGGGCAGTGAAAGTCAGGTTTAGTTGGCTTATTATATTGTTCAAGTCCTCTATTTTCTTAGTGATATTTTTGTCTATATGTTCTATCCATTATTGAAATTGGGGTATTGATATCTTCAAATATTACTGTAGAATTGTTTTTATTCTGTCAATAAACATACTTTGCTTAACATACTTTGGGGCTCTGTTGCTTAGTGTATATATACGCTTGCAATTGTTTTATCATCGTGAAAAATTGACTAATCAACATATATCTCCTTTTGTCACATGTAAGCCTTTTGACTTAAGCTATATCTTCTCTTAGTATAAAGCTCTTTTTATTGTCAGTATTTGCATGAAATATCTTTATCTGCTCTTATACTGTCAACTTATTTGTATCTAAAATGACCCTCCTTTAGACAGCATATTGTTAGATCATTTTATTTTTTAATTCATTCTGCCAATCTCTGCCTTTTGATTGGAGGCATTAACCCATTTAAATTTAAAAGTACTAATAAGGAAACAGTTACTTTGGCCATTTTATTTGTTTTATGTATGTCTTAAGATTTTTTGCCTTTTATTCTTTCTATTTCAGCCTTCTTTTGTGTGTAATTGATTTTCCATAGTGACTGTTTTTTGAAACCATTGCTATTTCTTTCTGCACATATTTTTACATTTTAAAGAATAAAAAATGATTGTAGTTTATGTGGCAATTACTAGCTTCACAATATTTGAGCAGTTACTTAAATTTACTGAGCTTCAGTTTATCAATTGGAAAACATTTTAATTGTTATGAGGAATGCATAAGAAAATATTTAAGTGCCTTTCATAGAGCCTAGGATAGAGTAGGAACTCAATTAATGTTTGTAATGGCTGATTTTGGTTGCCAACTAGACTGAATTAAGAGATACCCAGATAGCTGGAGAAGCATTATTTATTCTCAGTCATGTGCATTAATTATCCTTAATGCTTCAGTAGGCATTGAGTCCATTTTTCTTCTGTAAAAAAAGGAAACTTACATGGTTTGACATTTGATTGGAATGATTAAGCTTCCCCGGCTATTTATGTAAGGGTGGTTCCAATGAAGATTGACATTTGACTCAGTGGAATGATGAGGAGATCCACCCTCAATGTAGGTGGGCACCAGCCAATTAGTTGGGGGCCCAGTTGAAACTAAAAAGCAGAGAAAGGGTCAATTTTTGCTCATCTCTTCTGGAGCCAAGCCACTTTTTCCACCCTTGTACATCAATACTTCAGGTTCTCCTTGTTTTGGACACTGGGACTTGCAGCAACATCCCCCACTCTCAGGCGTGCACCCTCAGACTTAGAGTTAGTTATACCATCATCTTCCTTGGTTCTGAGGCCTTTGGACTGAGCCATGCTACCAACTTCTCTAGTTATCCAACTTGCAAATGACCTATTGTGGGCCTCCTCAGCCTCCATAATTGAGACAGCCAGTTCCCCTCATAAGTCCCTTCTCATGTATGTCTCTCTTAATGTATATCCTCTTGGTTTTGTTTCCCCGGGGGCCCCTGACTAATAAAATGTTCCCCTTTCCCTTGCCCAACTATATGTAAGTACAAGTTTATGATATTAACCTATGACATATATGAAAAATGATGTACATATTCTATAATTTTGAGGCTTCTCAAATTAGGTTGTTTTTCTAAAGATTTGACAACCTTCCTAATTTCTGAATGTAGTCACCATCAGCAAAATACATAAATAAGTGATGAAAAGAAGACAGAATTAAAGAAAGACAGAAAGAGAGAGAAAGAAAGAAACAAAAGAAAAATACTAAAAAGTTATTTGTACCGTATCCTTTCAGTGTTGTAAGCATTGAGGTCACAGGCTATGACATATTCTTCATATTTCCATTTCCATTTAACTTGGCAATATGTACTCCACAAATATCTACTCAATGAATTTTTAAAAATCAACAATTAATCGAACAATAACACTTTGACTTTTTAAATGATTCAAATTAAAGTAAGCATATTTAATATTTGATCACCTGGAACTTCCTAGCTTATATTTATTAACATGCTAATCCTGATGACCCTTAACAATAAAAAAATTCTTATGAAATTCATTTTAAGTGTAATATTATAGAGACATATTCTCCATGTGGTTACAAGCCCTAGCAATACACATTGTAAATCCCAGAGAGAATGATTAAAGAGATTCTCTTACCTAGCATGTTAGTCACTGAGCACGGATGATCCACAGAGCTTAGTAAGTGTCTTTTAATTATTATTTGTTGGTCATGAATGATAAATAAAAGTGTCAGGTGGTATCATAAAGGAGATGTTGGCTTTTCAACTGCTTCTGGGCAACTCTGTCTCTTCTAAGGCTTACATAGGCCAACAATACCTTTATTTATAAAATTACTCAGCCTACTTACCCATCAATTTAGTAACTCTTAATAGTCAGTCATGTGGTCAATCATGTGTACCAAGACTGGGTTCCCCCAGGTGACAGGAAAATGGAACACAAAGTAAAATTATGCAAATTCATCTGCTGCTGTGTGTCTGCCTCTCAAGAAAAATACAAATTATTCCATCATTGCAGGATTATTTGGAATTCATGTGAAGAAAATAAAAGAAATAGTAAATATAAGTGTATTAGTCTGTTCTCATGCTGTCACGCTGCTAATAAAGACATACCCGAGACTGAGTAATTTATAAATAAAAAGAGGTTTAATGGACTCATAGTCCCACATGGTCATGGAGGCCTCACAATCATGGCAGAAGGCAAAGGAGGAGCAAAATGTCATGTCTCCAAGGCGATAGGCAAGAGAGCTTGTGCAGGGGAACTCCCGTTTCTAAAACCATCAGATGTCATGAGACTTATTCACTACCATGAGAACAATATCGGGGAAACCACCCCCATAATTCAATGATCTCCACCTGGTTCCAACCTTGATATATGGGGATTATTCCAACTCAAGGTAAGATTTGGTTGGGGATGCAGCCAAACCATATCAATAAGGAACAAAGGAAAATATACAGGTCAAATAATATGATAAACTTCTTAACTAAAAATAAAGAGTATTCCTAATGACAGGAATAAAAGCCATTATGTCAGGCACAGTAGGTTGGAACTACAGCTCCAAGGGTTTTGGCCAGTTATTTAACCTCTTATGCCTCAATTTCACCATCTGCCAAATGGAGGAAATAAAAGTATATAATTATAAGTGTATAGTTTGTAAGGATATTTTGTACACTTAACTGATAACAGTAATTGGCAGGAATTATTTATTCAGTGGCACAGTGACTGCCACAGAGTCATATATGATATACATATACACAAAGTCCTAGCCCCACTACCAATTTGTAACTCCCATCAGAGACGCTATGTAGTCCACTTTGATGCTTGCCCTCCATTTACAGCTTCCAGCTTCTCTTCCTCTCTTATCACATCCCTGTGAGCAGCTCTCTTGGAAAATAATACATAAATATACATAAAATCCTTAAGTAAGAAACTTCCACCTCTCTATATGTTTAGTCAGAGAGATTTGTCTTCACATAAGAAAAGTCACACAGTTGGGAATTTTAAAAAATCACATTTCTCTATGTATCAACATGCTAGACTTGGAAACACCACATGTACATAAATGCAGACTTCACTGAAAATCAAAAGATATGATATGTGTGACAGAGGAGAAAGATGAACGGGCTATATGTAGGAGGAAAGGAGGCTAGCCGCTCCAAACTGGGAGGTTCAGGAGAATGAAAGTGTTGCTAGTCGTGGCTTCAACGAGACAATAGGCAGAAACCCGTTTTTCCTAAACAGGTTTATTAATAAACCAGGACTCTCCCAAACATCCAGAATACATGATCATCCTGCATATAAAATAAAGAGACATGGGTTTTAGGCCAGGTTTGTATTTCCTGGCTGCATAACTTGATTAAGTCATGACAGATTTCTAGGACTCTTGCCTCATCAATAACAGAAAGAAGAAATGACTTGTATTAGTCAGGCTTCTCCAAAGAGACAGAGCTAATAGAACAGATGTATATATAAGGGGGGTTTATTAAGGAGTATTGACTCACATGATCACAAGGTGAAGTCCCACACTAAGCTGTCTGCGAGCTGAGGAGCAAGTAAGCCAGTCTGAGTCCCCAAACAAATGTAGGGAAACAGTTCCGCGTTCTCTCTGTAGCCAAAGACCCAAGAGCCCCTGGCAAACCACTGGTGTAAGTCCAAGAGTCCAAAATCTGAAGAACTTGGAGCCCAGCGTTCGAGCACAGGAGGCATCCAGTATAGAATACAGATGAAGACCGGAAAACTCAGCGAGTCTGCTCATTCCACCTTCGTCTTACTGCAATGTTTTCTAGCCATGCTGGCAGCTGATTAGATTATGCCAACCCAGACTGAGGGTGGATCTGTCTCCCAAGTCCACTGACTCAAATGTTAATCTCCTTTGGCAACACCCTCACAAACACACCCAGAAACAATGCTTTGCATCCGTCAGTCCAATCAAGTTGACACTCAGTATTAACCATCACACTTGCTGATGCATAAGCATCTTTCTAGCTGTGATTCTGAAATAGAAAAATATATGTGCCTGTTGACTGAAGAAGACTCGCAACCTAGATTGCCGGTAATAGGTGCCACATAGAAGATTCATCCTTCTTAACTTCCTAAAAGCATAAATAAGAAACAAGACAGAAATGTGAATGAAAAGTAAAGGAATGGCGCTGCGGGTGAGAATGAGAATGAAAGCAAGGAGCCGTAAGCAAGCTGCTGTTGGAACAGCGGGCAGGAAGGACACTCTTGTGAGGGCAGTTGGAAGAGTTCCCACTCCTGCAGGAGGTGGTATCAGGAATCAGGTGAGAGGACCACAGAGGGAAATGGCTGCCGAACAATACCCTTCTGTCTTTTCATTTCTTGCTTTCCAATTAATTACCAAGAACCCTCCTTCTGTCGCACTGGAGGAGGTATGTGTGAGCAGATGGAGAGGCCACTGGGTCTTTTGTATCTATATTCTTATCTACAGTCATATTTTTCATTTTCCAGTTGAGAGTTACCAATTGAAGCCTGGTTTCTGAAGCAGAGGAAGTTAGATGGAGCTGTAAGTCTGTGTCAATTGTTTGTCGTGTCCCTATGTTGTATGCATGTTATTTAACTTTCTTCTTCAGGTTTCAACTTAAATATTTTCTTAGAGAGAAATTTTGTGAAGAGTTGTCCTAATGATGGCTCCCTGATTTAAACTCTGCCCTTTATCTTCAAAGAATCTATCAAAATCATTTTTAAAAATGTGTTTTAAAAATGTGTGTTAAATAGTGCTAGCCTGCCCACAACTGACTGCAAGCTTCATGAAGCCAAGAACTCCATCTGCCATATGCTCAAAGCACACGGTAGGAGCTCCATAAACATTGATTGAATAAATAAATAAAATTAATAACTATTAGTCAAATAAATAAACTCCTGGGGAGAAATGAGTGAAGGTGTCATAAAATAAATGGAATTCTAATAACATTTGAAATATGAGCTGCAAACACTAGACGGAGGAGAGGCTTTGTATGCAAAAAAAATTCTGGCTAAATTTTTGTATGTTGCTAATTAAGGAAAAGACATGGGTAGAAAAAGAGTGAGACGTGTAAAATTTGCTTTTGTTTTATTATGAAAAATTCCAAGAAGTAGTTTGCCTCCCTCTCCCCACAATAGGCCCTGATGTGTGATGTTCCCCTTCCTGTGTCCAAGTGATCTCATTGTTCTGTTCCCACCTACGAGTGAGAACATGCAGTGTTTGGCTTTCTGTTCTTGCGATAGTTTGTTGAGAATGATGGTTTCCAGCTGCATCCATGTCCCTACAAAGGACATGAACTCATCCTTTTTCATGGCTGCATAGTATTCATGGTGTATATGTGCAACATTTTCTTAATCCAGTCTGTCACTGATGGACATTTGGATTGATTCCAAGTCTTTGCTATTGTAAATAGTGCCACAACAAACATACCTGTGCATGTGTCTATAGCAGCATGATTTATAATCCTTTGGGAATATACCCAGTAATGGGATGGCTGGGTCAAATGGTATTTCTAGTTCTAGATCCTTGAGGAATCGCCACACTGTCTTCCATAATGGTTGAACTAGTTTACAGTGCCACCAACAGTGTAAAAGTGTTCCTATTTCTCCACATCCTCTCCAGCACCTGTTGTTTCCTGACTTTTTAATGATTGCCCCATTCTAACTGGTGTGAGATGGTATCTCATTGTGGTTTTGATTTGCAGTTCTCTGATGGAGAGTGATGATGAGCATTTTTTCATGTGTCTGTTGGCTGTATAAATGTCTTCCTTTGCAAAGTGTCTGTTCATATCCTTTGCCCACTTTTTGATGGGGTTGTTTGTTTTTTTCATGTAAATAAGTTTGAGTTCTTTGTAGGTTCTGGATATTAGCCCTTTGTTAGATGAGTAGATTGCAAAAATTTTCTCTCATTCTGTAGGTTGCCTGTTCACTTTGATGGTAGTTTCTTTTGCTGTGCAGAAGCTCTTTAGTTTAATCAGATCCCATTTGTCAATTTTTGCTTTTGTTGCCATTGCTTTTGGTGTTTCAGACATGAAGTCCTTGCCCATGTCTATGTCCTGAATGGTATTACCTAGGTTTTCTTCTAGGGTTTTTATGGTTTTAGGTCTAACATCTAAGTCTCTAATCCATCTTGAATTAATTTTCATATATGGAGTAAGGAAAGGATCCAGTTTCAGCTTTCTACTTATGGCTAGCCAATTTTCCCAGCACCATTTATTAAATAGGGAATCCTTTCCCCATTTCTTCTTTCTCTCAGGTTTGTCAAAGATCAGATGGCTGTAGATGTTTGGTATTATTTCTGAGGGCTCTGTTCTGTTCCATTGGTCTATATCTCTGTTTTGGTACCAGTACCATGCTGTTTTGGTTACTGTAGCCTTGTAGTATAGTTTGAAGTCAGGTAGCATGATGCCTCCAGCTTTGTTCTTTTGGCTTAGGATTGTCTTGGCAATGAGGGCTCTTTTTTGGTTCCATATGAACTTTAAAGCCATTTTTTCCAATTCTGTGAAGAAACTCATTGGTAGCTTAATGGGGATGGCATTGAATCTATAAATTATGTTGGGCAGTATGGCCATTTTCACGACATTGATTATTCCTATCTACGAGCATGGTATGTTCTTCCATTTGTTTGTGTCCTCTTTTATTTCACTGAGCAGTGGTTTGTAGTTCTCCTTGAAGAGGTCCTTCACATCCCTTGTAAGTTAGATTCTTAGGTATTTGATTCTCTTTGAAGCAATTGTGAATGGGAGTTCACTCATGATTTGGCTCTCTGTTTGTTACTGGTGTATAAGAATGCTTGTGATTTTTGCACATTGATTTTGTATCCTGAGACTTTGCTGAAGTTGCTTATCAGCTTAAGGAGATTTTGGGCTGAGATGATGGGGTTTTCTAAATATACAATCATGTCCTTTGCAAACAGGGACAATTTGACTTCTTCTTTTCCTAACTGAATACCCTTGATTTCTTTCTCTTGCCTGATTGCCCTAGCCAGAACTTCCAACACTCTGCTGAATAGGAGTGTTGAGAGAGGGCATCTCTGTCTTGTGCCAGTTTTCAAAGGGAATGCTTCCAGTTTTTGCCCATTCAGTATGATACTGGCTGTGGGCTTGTCATAAATAGCTCTTATTATTTTGAGATACATTCCATCAATTCCGAATTTACTGAGTTTTTAGCATGAAGGGCTGTTGAATTTTGTCAAAGGCCTAAATGAATGTTTTCTCTGGACACATCCAAATTGCATTCTAATTGTCTGTATTTTGAGGTTGCCTTCTTTCATACTAGGTAGTTTACAGCTGGAAAATGCATCATTTATATATATATATTTAGAGACGGAGTCTCATTCTGCCACCCAGGCTGGAGTGCAGTGAGGCATGATCATGGCTCACTGCAGCCTCCAAGTGCTGGACTCAAGTGATCCTCACACTTCTGCTTCCCAAGTAGTTGGAATCACAGGCCACCATGCTCAGCCAATTTTTTTAGTTTTTTGTAGAGATGGATTCTTGCTTTGTTGCCCAGGCAGTTCTTAAACTGCTGGCTTCAAGAGATCCTCCCACTTTGACCTCCCAAAATGCTAGAATTACAGGTGTGAACTACCACACCCTGCCGAAAGATATATCTATTTAGGATATCTGAAAATAAATACAAGGTGAGGAAAGCCCTGGATGTTTGAGTCTTTCAGAAAATGGCTTTTATGATGGTTTTCAATATTCAATTCATTTATTTGAGGGGAGAAGATAATTTATGAAAGATAAGAGAGAGAGAGAGAGAGAGAGAAGGCATGGGGCAGAGGCCCCTGACTCTACTGCAGCTCTAACACCTGCAAAGAGAGAAAGGGAAGGACTTAGGATTGGGCTGGCAGAGCCTCAGCCTGTGGTGCCACTAGGAGAGCAGTGAAAGATAAGAAAGATAAGAAAGGTTCTAGGAAAGATAAGAGGGGGCAGGAATGACAGGACCCTCGTAGGCCTGCCAGGCCCATCATGAGCCGAGAGAGACCTGGGCAAAGCCCGGCTTCAGCATAAAGGTCATTCCTGTCTTCGTTTGTTTTGGTGGCTATAACAAAAAGGTATAAACTAAGTGGCTTATAAACAACAGAAATGTATTGCTTATAGTGCTGGAGGTTGGGATGTCCAAATTGAAGGCACCAGCAGATTCTGTTTTCTGGTGAGGGCCCACTTTCTAGGTCAAAGATAGTGCCTTCTAGCTGTGTCCTCACAGGATAGAAGGGGTCTCTTTCATAAGAGCACAACTTCCACCGAAAGCCAGCTCGACTCTGTCGCTTCCCCAGAGTTCCCACCTCTTAATACGATCACATTGTGGATTAGGTTTCCAGGTATGCATTTGCAGGGGACACTAAGATTCAGGCCAGAAGAATTCCATAAGGTACCACAGTGGAAGGCCTTCAGCAAAACATGCTCCTTACATGACAGTCTCCGGGGTGGAAGGAGGAGCAACTTTCTCCCATGACTACCACCAGCTAGGTCAATAGGATCTGTGCTTCTTAAGGGATGACCTGGTCATCTTAGGGTCTTTTGTGAAATACCAAATTCTCCAATGCCAAGCAGGCTACCTGGTTCGGACGGCAAGCACTGTGGATAAGTGAGAGTGGTGTTTATCTACACATTCAAAACTTTGTTCTCGAATTGAAAGAAATTCCACAGACCTGTTGGGATGTCCTCCATCTAAGCATCCCCATAGAATTTTATCTTCAGAGTTTATTTTTAATATTATAATTCCTGTGACATTTTCACCAATCGTTTCACTGCCCTGGTTTGAAATCCCTTGAGTAGATGCATGTGATATAAACATTTCATTTTGGAAAAAAGAACGACAATGGAAAAGCTTTACAGATACTTAAATTCGGGTTGTAGATTTCCCTGAAGATCGAAAAGAAAAAAGAAAGAAATGCGAAGTGCAATTGTTTTGAAATACATGTGGAGTGGCTGCTGCAAGCCTTGGTGGTAGTAATTGTGGACTTTTGTGCTTCTTCAGTTTAACTGTTATGTTGCTTGAGTGAAAAATGATAGATGTTTTGAATCCCAAGCTCCATTTTTGCCCCGTATTCTATACTGTGTAAGGAAACTTCTTTTTCCCCGTGATATGTTTTCTATTCAAAGTGAGTGATTCCATTCAAATGACCAACCAAATTTTCTTCTTAGGGAAATAAAATCAGGGGAGGGCACCTCATTTTGCATGACAGTTCCCAGGTGCTGCCTTTAGGGCTGGCACACACATGACACGTGCAGGAAGCCGGTTCTGGTTAGCACCCACTTGCAGTGGGGATAATTGGCACGTTTGCTCCGCACACACCTCTGCTCCCCACTCTAAACAGAATCCTGCTCGCCACTGCTGGGTTCCTGCACATTTTTGGATTGCTCTGACCCTGATGAAAGGAAAAGTTGCTAACAGATATGAGTGAACAGGTTTGTATGAAAGAACGCCTGTGAGCCAGCTGGCCCTGTGTTTGTTCACTGTAACAGGGTCAGCAACCTTGCATGGTCTTAATAAATAGCATCAACTGACTTCATATGTGTTTTGGCACTAATCTAGGGCCTATGGCATCATTTCCTGGGGTTTAGTGCAATATTAATAAAAAGGACTATTCCAGATTAGGCACCAAGCAATGCTGTATTATAAAACTGTTTTAATTTTTTGCTAAAACAGCAAATGAAATGGGGTTACTGCTGTTTATGACATTGCCTTGAATATCTGTATAACAAGTTTGAGATTTGCTTTATTTTTAAAGTCCTTACTGGTTTATGCTTATCACGTAAAAGAACTATTTTTTTTTTTCTAGGTGTATAAAGTAAAACATGGTACATGCCCACAGGTTTAGCATTTAGCTTTGAAGCACACTGCATTTATTATATTTGTTTGTGCGGTTTCTCTTAATCTATTGTGACAACAAATTAGACTCTGATTTAAATTAAAGCAAACTGCAAAATAATTAGAAGTGTTTTTCTTTATTTTTCATCTTCCCTTTCTAACCTAACTGCCATCAGACAATCTGGAAATACATAAGACACATTAGGGAATTTTCTTTTCATTAAGGATTATCTTCGGGAAAATAGAATAACACTGTTTTTCTTTAAGGTCTCTAAGTTTATTCTTCATAGTATAATAAAATACTTGTTAAAATAGATAAAAATAACATTTTCTCTCTACCAGCATTTTGCAATTTGTTTCTCCATTTGTGATCTTTACTCTGTTTTCCTGTGTTGTGAGATGGATTTGGAGTAAGATGCAGTGAGTGAAACAACTTTGTATTATATGTTAGGAGAACAGCAACAACAAAAACAGTGAGTTACGTGTTGTTTTTCCCTTATTCAAAAATATCAATTTATCTTGTTTTTCTGGCTTCAACATTTAGACTGTCACCTTATTTAACATGCTTATGATTTATTATTAAATGTTCAATCCAATTTAGGCTTAAAAATGAAACAAGTGCTAGAGGCCAAGCTTGAGAAGCAGGTGCCTGGTGCCTGGTCAGCCACATTGCTTCCCACCCCCGACTTCCCCGTCGCTCCCTGTCCTCCAGCCCCAGCCTGCCTCCCCTGCCCACTAGCTCCTACACAGGGATGCAGCCTTTTAGGCTGCTGTAGAAGAACACTTAATCAATGAGGAGTAAAAATTTGGAGAAAGTATCTTTTGTTTATGACCCCTGCGCTAGAGTAGCCCATTCTGAACACATAGCTCCACATAAGTGGGTAAGATTTCAGTAGCTATTTTCCTGGGAACACACACACCAGATGTATACATCCACCTTATGGTAGTCAATGTGCAACACCCAAAGGCCATGCTCATATTGCTTTCATCTATGGAAATGAGAAAAGATAAATTCAAGATGTGGGCTTAGATAGTGGGAAAATCAACATTGGAATCAAGATCAACCATGAATGAATGAGAACCAATCAGGACTCCTTGATTGCATTAAAGAGTAGGATTTAGTGTCAGACCCAATTCTCCTTGAATTTGCCCTGGGGTTTAAGTGATAGAAAACTTCTTAGCTCAGGACATGGACAATGAATATTAACAATCATTATTCCAAGCCGACTAAGCCTTTGGAGGAGTATACACACAGGTGTGCACGTATGTGCTGCATGCACACACGCACACACACAATTTCTAGATATAATAAGGAGTAGAACACAAACTTATTATTATATTTTTCACAACAAAATGTTAATGCACATTTATTGAACTTTCATGTTAAACAAAAATAATTCCCTGAGGATGAAATGCAATTGTGCTTCAAACACCTATAAATGACACATAATGGCTGACGGTAATGAGTAATAGATGACAAATGAATCCATTTCCCTGCATACGAGGGATTATGTGGCATAGCCTGACAAAGGAGAGAAAACAACTCTGCATCCCTCCTGGATATTCTACACTAGAGCTCAGTTCACCATAGTCATCTAACAAAACAATGGTCTAACAGAGGGAAATTGATGATATAACTAAATGGGTCACTATTAGTAGAAACAGTGTGATCATGTAAAAAGCCACTCACTCCACACTAGGCATTCAGTATTAAGCTGTCAACAATTATTTAATTATTATACAGCATAAGTCTGCAAACTGAGAAAATAATAGCCTATAAAGTATATGGAAAATGGACCACCATTTTCATGGTGTTGATAGGTCTAACTCAAAATATATCATTTTCCCTAAAAGAGTGGCGTAATCCTGAATACGTGAGCACAAGAAAAAGACAAGGGAACAATAAATAAGGGTTTGTGAACAAAATTAAGAAGGTTCAGATAGTGGCAGAGCAAAGCTTAGAACAACACACTGAAACACATTTTAGAAACTCCTTAAAAGCAAATTAGAGATGATGATAGCAGAACGCTATGTTCTAGAGTTCCTCTGTTGAATTAACTTGTCTTAATTTAGAACGTATATGCACACCATCAGGTGAAATGCATTCCTGAAACATAAACACATTCAAAGTTCATTGGATTTCATTCTTGGCTTCCTGAACCAAAAGATAAATGTAATTTTGCCTGTGATAATAGGCTTAGTGCAAAAAAAAAAAAAAAAACAGTTATCATGTCTTTATTCAAAGCCTGTCCCATCCTCAGCTATCTTTCATGACTTACATATTTAAGTACTCAAGAATAATAGGGATATGAATATTTACATAAAAATGAAGTCATTTTGAAAAGAAGTGGAGGAATACATTTCTACTTTAATTTTCACTATTCTCATTTTTATTTGTACTCTTCTAAAAAGATTATTTCTCTTTTAAAATAAATTATTTCAGGAATTTTGCCATTGTATTTTAGAGTTTTGGATAGTCTATTATCACTACTTTTTCTGTGATAGTTATTGTTACAAAAACACCATTCACAGAGAATAGTCAACATGTTAATATCAACTACAACATGTGGAATATTATTTTTCTTATGGGTAATTCAACATGACCAAGGATGGTTAAGACAAAAATTAATCTTTTTGTCCCACGTAAACATAAATTGAAATATAGTAGAATATGAGGTTATGACATGACTTTTCCCATTTCTGTGTTTTTTAAATTATTATCTTCCTCCTTTCATAAATTGAAATTGTCAAGAAGGAAGAGCTTAAATTATTACATCTGTATTTGGGAAATATTATCGTATGATGTTGCCTGAGTTGATTCAGTTTTATCATAAATATAGTAAAAGGTATTGTTCAGTGGTTTCTGTGTTAAAATTATTTTAGGAATAGGCCATGCATGGTGGCTCACGCCTGTACTCTCAGCACTTTGGGAGGCCAAGGTGGGCAGATCACCTGAGGTCAGGAGTTCAGCCTAGCCAACATAATGAAACCCTGTTTGTACTAAAAATACAAAAATTAGCTGGGTGTGGTGGCACGCACCTGTAATCCCAGCTACTCAGGAGGCTGAGACAAGAGAATCTCTTGAACCCAGGAGGTGGAGGTTGCAGTGAGCTGAAATCGTGCCATTGCACTCCAGCCTGGGCAACAGAGTGAGACTCCATCTCAAAACAAAATTATTTTAGAAATAAAACGTATGAAAGTAATAAGCTCCTGAGGATTTAAGACATAAAAATGTTCATATCTGGAGTTAAAGTTAAGCTTTGGACTCTAAATAAGCGCATTCGTAATTAGCTCCTGTTAGTCACTGTCTCTAACAGGGTAATACAGATTAAGAGGAGGAACCCATCTACACATAGAGGTCTTCCACAGCCATCCATAGTAGCAGTGTCTTCATAGGAGAGTGGTATTTCTAGCAGCCTATTCCACCTCCCAGTCCCTGAACGCAATTGCATAATCAGTTTGCTTGGAACAGACCTCAGCCTCAGTGTTCAGAGTCCTTCAATGCTTGTCTATGGCCATATCAGCCTGAACGTGCCCAATCTCATCAGATTCCTTCAGTGCTGAGAATGTCCTTCTAGAGAGAAATCTCTGATTTAGTTTCCTAATCTGGCATTGATCAAAAAGTGGCCATTCTTAGGGCAGATGGCTACAGTGGCCCAGTGGACTCCATTGGCTTTGAGTTTCATGGGTCCATCCATGAACCAAGCCATACATCAGCTGGAATATCTTTGAACCATGAACCCACTTAGCTAAAGGAAAGAAGGGGTCACCCTCTGTGGACCATTCAGTTACCTCAACAAGAGAGCTACTGGTTCACGGAGTCAGCTGATACCTTGGGGCCCCAGTTCTGCTCACTATAGAACATACCATTTCCATTTAATGATGGAGCTTTGCTCAGCCAGTTCTGTTATTAGTGGGGTTAGCGAGTATCCACTTGAGGGTCGACGGCTCATGAAGTAAGGGTAGATACTGCACTACAGTGGACAGGTGCTTCATTTCCACTAGGGCTCCACAACTGGGTAGGTGATGGTACTGGAAGGGAGTGCATCTCACAGCTACCCCAGGTAACTGATGTATTCAAAACATGAGGGACTTATGCACCCAGTAGTGGTCTCTTGTTGCCACAGGTTTCAATAATACGGGTAGGTGTCATCAAGACCTGTAGTGCCACTGGGCTGGTGGGATCCATTGGCCCAATGACAAGACCGATATCAGTGTATGTTGCACAGCCTCAAGACTCTACTCTCGTGGGTTCCCATTCAAAAGTGGCTAACTTTCAAATAACCTTGACTAAAGGGTCCAAAAGAATACCCAAATGTGGTATATGTTGTTTCAAATAGCTAAACCAGTATTTGAGCTGTTTAGCCTCTTTCTTGTGGGTAGGGGCTGCCAAGGACAGCAACTTCTGTTTAACTTCATGAAGAGAATTCATTTAAGTACCAATCTATATGGGTTCCAAGACTGTAGTTTTTGACCAGGTTCCTGAACCTTATCTGGGTTAACAGCCCAGCCTGTGCATGCCATTGTATCTATGACTTTATATAGGGCCTGGTCAACATTTTCTCAAAACTGCAATGAGGATGCCATCAATATAGTGGAGGAGAAGTGCTTCAGAAAATAGTTGGGCTTGTTGCAGATCTAGCCCTACCCACTGATGGCACATTGCAGGGAATCTGAGGTATTCCCATGGAGGCAGAGTGAAAGTGTACTGCAGGCCTTCCACGTGAACACAAATTATTACTCACCTTCATCCTGCAAAGGTACTGAGAAAAAAGTGTGAGCCAGAGAATAGCAGAGCACCAGGCTCCTGTGGGGCTGCCACCACCCGGTAATGGCAAGGACGACAGGTTCCACAGGGGCCAAGTATGGCACCTAGCATTCAATCTGTTTTGGTTTACCTTCATCTCCTAAGCCCCTGAAGTCTTCATATGGCTCAGACTGGGCTAACAAATTGTGACAGAGAGGTGCATAGTACTCCTGCCTGAAACATTAATTGTATTAAAAGAGGCAATGCCCTATTCTCCCTATTCTCTCCCTGGCCTGCAGTTCTGCTTTTGTGGAATAAGCTCTCAGGACTTGGATAACTTAGGTGGGGGTGGGGGTGAACTTGACCCCTGGTTGTGGCTGGAATCCTTGTTGTGTGGGGCATCCCCCCAAGTCTGTGGTGATGTTTCATGCTGCAAGCAAAGTATCAGTGCCTCGAATGCATTCAGCAATGGGAATCATGTTCAGTTTCACCCAGAATGACCCAAAGGCCCCTACCACAAACACATGTGAACTTATCTGCCACAGATCACCACATTTTCTCCCAAACCCTTTGTATTAGTTCATTCTCACACTGCTATAAAGAACTGCTGGAGATTGGGTAATTTATAAAGAAAATAGTTTTAATCAACTCACAGTTCAGAATGTCTGGGGAGGCCTCAAGAAACTTATTATAACGGCAGAAGGGGAAGGAAACATGTCCTTCTCCATGTGATGGCAGGAAGGGGAAGTGCTGAGTAAAGGAAGAAAGAGCCCTTAAAACACCATCAGATCTCATGAGAACTCACTCACTATCATGAGAACAGCATGGAGGTAACTGTCTACTTGATTAAATTACCTCCTACCAGGTCCCTCCCATGACACAAGGAGATTATGGAAACTACAATTCAAGATGAGATCTAGGTAGGGACAAAGCCAAATCATATTATTCCCCTGGCCTGTCCCAAATCTCATGGCATCACATATCAAAACACAATCATGCCTTTCCATGGTACCCCAAAGTCTTAGCTTATTCCAGCATTAACCCAAAAGTCCAAGTCCAAAGTTTCATCTGAGACAGGCAAGTCCCTTCTGCCTATGAGCCAGTAAAATTGAAAACAAGTTAGTCACTTCCTAGATACAATGGGGGTACAGACACTGGGTAAATATACCTATTCCAAGTGGGATCTATTGGCCAAAATAAGGGGGCTACAAGCCCTAAGCAAGTTGAAAATCCAATAGCGCAGTCATTAAGTCTTAAAGTTCCAAAATGGTCTCCTTTGAACTCCATGTCTCACAACTGGGACATGCTGATGTAGGCGGTGGGCTCCCACAGCCTTGAGCAGTTCTGCCCCTGGGACTTTGTAGGGTACCAACGCCCTCCCAGGTGCTTTGACAGGCTGGCTTTGAGTGTCTGCAACTTTTCCAAGCATATGGTGCAAGTTGCTGGTGAATCTACCGTTCTTGTTTCTGGAGGATGGTGGCTGTCTTCTCACAGCTCCACTAGGAAGTGCCCCAGTAGGGACTCTGTGTGGGGGCTTCAACCCCACACTTCCCTTTCGCACTGCCCTAGTAGAGTTTCTCCATAACAGTTGTTCTGCCCCTGCAGCAGACTTCTGCCTGGACATCCAGGCATTTCCATACATGCTCTGGAATCTAGGTGGAGGTTCTAAAACCTCATTCTTGGCTTCTGTGCCCCTATAGGCCCAACACCACAAGGAAAATGCCAAGGCTTGGGGCTTGTATCCTCTGAAGCAATGGCTCAAACTGTACCTTTGCCCCTTTTAGCCACAACTGGAGCTGGAGTAGTTGGGATGCAGGACAGCATGTCTCAAGGCTGCACAGGGCAGGTGGACCCTGGGTCCAACACATAAAACCATTTTTCCCTCCTAGGCCTCTGAGCCTGTGATGGGAGGGACTGCCATGAATGTCTCTGGCATGCCCTGGAAAAATGTTCCCCATTGTCTTGGTGATTAACATTCGACTCCTTATTAGTTACACAAATTTCTAGCAGTCTTAGCAGGCTTAATTTTTTCCCAGAAAATGGGTTTTTCTCTTTTATTGAATCACCAGCCTGCAAATTTTCCAAACTTTTATGCTCTGCTTCCTCTTGAATGCTTTGCTTCAAAACTTCTCCCACTAGATACTCTAAATCACCTCACTCAAGTTCATAGTTCCACACATCTCTAGGACAGGGACAAAACGCTGCCAATCTCTTTGCTAAAGCATAGCAAGAGTGACCTTTACTCCAGTTCCCAACAAATTCCTCATCTTCATCTGAGACCACTTCAGCCTGGACTTCATTGTCCATATCACTATCAACATTTTGGTTAAAGCCATTCAACAACTCTCTAGGAAGTTCCAAACTTTCCCACATTTTTCTGGCTTCTTCTGAGCCCTCCAAACTGTTGCAACCTCTGACTGTTACCCAGTTCCAAAGTCGCTTCTACATTTTCATGTATCTTTACAGCAGTGCCCTACTCTCTGTGGTATCAATTTACTGTGTTAGTCCATTCTCACACTGCTATGAAGAAATACCTGAGACTCAGTAATTTATAGAGAAGAGAGATTTAATTGACTCACAGTTCAGCACCATTACTCACTATTAATATTACTATTAATTCCACACAAAACCACCCATGGTGTTGCTGATCCACTCATAGCATGGCTGGGAGCAAAACAGTTGAAATGAGGTCCTTATTTGACAGTGAAGTACCAAAACTGAAGGACAGGTATGGGCAGAAGCCAGGGGAGTCCCACACCAGTAGACTGATGGGCCTGTTCATCAGTAATGGTGGAAAGAGAAGCAAACATGTTCTTCTCCACATGGCGGCAGGAAGAAGTGCAAAACAAAGGGGAAAAGGCCCCTTATAAAACCATCAGATCTCATGAGAACTCACTCATTATGATGAGAACAGTACGGAGGTAACCGCCCACATTGTCTCTCCCATGACACATGGTGATTATGGGAACTGCAATCCAAGATGAGATTTGGATACTTTCAGGCACTAATATCCAAAAGTTCTGTAAAAGTCCGAATTCGCCAGTTCTACCCTGCTGTCTTCACAGGATTGCAGGGATGCTCTTCCTGGCAGACACCTGAGGACATTGACTCTATCCCTTTTATTGTTTTTGAAGGAAGTAAGGTCGGACTACTTTTGAGTTGGCCGTCCTCCTTAGTTTATTTATCATTCTCACAGTCATAATGGTCCTCTTCCCAGCACTGGTCTGGGTTAAGGGAAGACCTGGGTACTAGTACAGTCCCCCTTCCTCAGACTCTGCTTAGGGACTTGGAGGCCTGCTGTGCTGGGCTCAATCAAGATCATTCCAGTCCTGCAAGTCCTTCTCCCTTTATTCCACTTTAGCTTTGTCTTGTCTATTTCCTGTTTCAACAGCAGGAGGCACATTCCTGTGTGGCTTGGACCTGGCCTTTCCTTCCTCTTTTCTCAATTGTCGTTTGAATTCCATTTTTGGTCCCTTGGGCATGGCTTCTCATTACTGGACTTCTCCATTCTTTTCCCCACAATCATTCTAGGGGAAAGGATTAGACAGATGGTATCTTCTTTGGGGGAGGCTTCTGATGCTTGAAGTCCTCTGGTGCACTTGGGGACAAGAGTGTGTCACCTATGTCCCCAGGGACCAGGTCATATAGTCAAATATCTATCACGTATACCTGAAGAGCCGTTATGGTCTCATGAATGGCTTCCCAGGGCTCTTTGTTTTAGGAAAATCCTTTTTATTTGGGAATACCGCTCTCATGCATCCCACAACGTGGATCAAAAAAGGCATGGGTTTATCCTTGTCTCTGTCTTGTTGGTTGTTCTGTTCAACAAGGTCAAAAATGTGGAGCAGTAGGAAGTCAATAGTTATCTTTCCCAGACTGTGTCACTTGGTCTGAGATATTTGGGTCTGCAAAAACCCCTCACTGAACAGGCCCATCAGTCTACTGGTGTGGGACTCCCCTGGCTTCTGCCCATACCTGTCCTTCAGTTTTGGTACTTCACTGTCAAATAAGGACCTCATTTCAACTGGTTTGCTCCCAGCCATGCTATGAGTGGATCAGCAACACCATGGGTGGTTTTGTGTGGAATTAAAACAGGTCTTGACGCCAAGGAGCAACCAGGATCTGGTGGAACTCCTTGCATAGGGCCCTTGACTTCTCTCAAGCATGGTCTGTAACCCCTGGGGCATCTTGGAGCTGGCCGGTGACGTGGGAGTGTAAAGGCAGCCAAGATGCAGAAAATAGTTTCCCTAGTCTTTTTCAGACCCAACTCTCACATCTTGGTAGTGTTTTTGAGCAAAAAGATCTTAATTTGTTGAAGTCCAGTTTATCTGTTCTTTTCTTTTGTTGTGTGTGCTTTTGGTGTCTTGCTAAATAAACCACTTCCTAATCCAATGTCACAAATATGTACATGTTTCATGCTATGAATTTCATTAGTTTAGCTCCCAGTTTAGGTTTTTCATCCATTTTAATTTTTTCTGTGTATGGTGTGATATGGGGTTCCAAATTGATTATTCGCATGTGACAGACAGTTATCCGTGCATAATTTTATGTAAAGTTATTCTTACCTAATTGAATAGTCTTGGAATCCTTGCTGAAAATCAGTTGACCATAAATGCGAGAGCTAATTTCTGTAGTCTCAATTCTAATCCATTGATCTCTATGCCTATTCTTATGCCAATACCACATAACTTTATAATTTCAGCTTTATAGTAGGTTTTGAAATTAGGAAGCATGATTCCCCCAACTTCACTCTCCTTTTGAGATATATATATATATATATATATATATCACATATATGTACACATGTATACTATATATCACATGTATATATCACATATATATCATATGTATATATCATATGTATATATATCACATATATACACATATATCACATGTATATATACACACATATATATACATATATATATTTCAGTGAATTATATATAGTTCAGTGATTCATTGCCCCTTGTATTTTCCTATAGATTTTAGGAATGACTTGTCAATTTCTGCAAACAAGGCAATTGAAATTTTGATAAGGTTTACAGTGAATCTGTGGAAAATTTGGGGGTTTATTTTCATCAAAACAGTAATAAGTCTTCTAACTCATGAACAGAGTTTATTTAGGTATTTAATATTTTTTAACAAAGTTTTTTTTTTTTTTCTCAAACTCATTCCTAGTTACTTTGAATGATAATATTAGAATCCTCAAGAGTTTCTATATCATCTTCCAATGGGGATACTTTTACTTTTTTCTTTCCAGTCTGAATTATTTTATTTCTTTCTCTCAACTAATAGCTAAAAACTCAATACAATATTCAATAGATGTGTTGAGAAAAAACACCCTTGTCTTGTTCATAATCCTAATGTTATACCATTAAGTATGATGTTTGCTGTGGGGTTTCCACAGATGCCTTTCTTAACCATAGTTTGTGTTTTCATCATAAAATGGTGTTAGATTTTTCAAATAATTTTTCTGCATCAATTGAGGTGATTAGGTGTCTTTTTTATTTATTCTGTTTATATGACATGTTATATTAAGTGATTTTTATGTGCCCAAACAAACTTTCATTCCTAGGATAAATTCCACTTGGTCCCTGTAGATAATCCTTTTTGTATGCTCCTGAACTTGTTTATGCATCTAGATTTGTTTTCCTAGTATTTTGTTGAAGATGTTTACATGTGTATTCATAATGGGTATTGGTTTTTAGTTTTCTTGTGATATCTTTATATGGCTTTATTATCATGGTAATGATTCCTCATGGAATAATTTAAAAAGTGCTTCCTCTTTGTTTTGGAAGACCTTGAGAAAGATAAGTGTTACTTACTTCTTTAGACATTTGATTGAATTCACCAGTGAAACTATCTGACTCACCCTTTTGTTGTTACTGTTGGAAGTTTTTGATTACTAATATCTTTATACATTGTAGATCAAATTCAAACCTTCTATTTCCTCTTGAATCAATTTTGGAAGTTTGTGTCTTTCTAGGAATGTGTTTATTTCATTTAAGTTATATAATGTCTTGACAATACATCCTCACAGTATTCACGTTTATTTCTATAAGATAGGTATTAATGTTGCTGCTTTCATTCCTGATTTCAGTAATTTGAATCTTCTCTCTTTTTCCGCCTCAGTCTAGCTAAAAGTTTGTCAATTTTGTTTGCCTTTTCAAAGAATCCACTTTTGGTTTATTGGATGTTCTCCTCTATTGTTTTTCTATTTCCTATTTCACCTATCTCCGCTCTAATATTGAGTATTTCCTTCATTCTATGGCTTTCGGTTGGTTTGGTCTTCTTTTTCCAGTTTCTTAAGATAAAATATTAGATTGTTGATTTATGATCCTTATACTAGATTGTTGATTTGTGATCCTTCTTTTTTACAGGTATAAATTTCCCTCTGATCACTTCATTTGTTGTATTCTATGAATATGTTGTTTTGCAGTTTTGGTTTTGTTCACTTTAAAGTATTTTCTAATTTCCCTTACATTGTTTTTCTTTGATCCATTGCTGACTTAGATATGTGTTGTTTAACACAGTTGTGAATTTTCCAAATTTTCTTTTATTATGGACTTTTTATTTCATTTCATTCCATTGTGGTGGAAAAATTATTTTCTATGTTTAAATCTTTTTGTATTTATTGAGTCTGTTTTGTGGAGAATATTTCATGTGCACCTAAAGAGAATGTATACTTTTTTGTTATTTAGTTGAGTGCTGTGAAGCTATCAGTGAAGGGAAGTTGTTTTATACTGTTGTTCAAGGCTTTTAGGTTCTTTTTACACTTTTTTCTTTATTTTTGTTTATTTTATTCTGACTGGATAATCTCAATTGACCTCTGTTCGTGGTTGCTACTTCTTTCTTCTGGGTGCTCAAATCTGCTCTTATGTATCCCTAGTAAAAAAATGACTTCAGTTATTATACTTTTCATTCCAGAAATTCTATTTGGTTCTTTTATACATTTTTAAATCTCTTGATTGATATTCTCTATTCTCATGCTTTTTTTTTTTTTTCAGTTTTTCAGACAAGGTTTTCTTTAGTTTTTTAATGCATTTAAATTATTTGCACACTGGGCCTCAGATAATATTCATTATCATTTGCTTTTTTCCCAATTGGATTTTAGTATCTTGTTTTTTATATGTCTGATATTTTTTGTTGAGAGCCAAGTATTTTGTTTATTATAATGTGGCAACTCTGAAAATCAGATCCTGCTTTTCCCCTAGAGCTTGCTAGACATATTCTTCCTTTTAATGCTTAATACCAAAAATGTTTCCCCATCATCTCTGCAGAGGGCTCACTATGGTGCACCTCTTCCACACTGAGCCAGGCAGTATACAGATCTGCCTTAGCCTTTCTACTTATACAGAGCTATGTTATCAAACAGAGACGTGCACAGAGGGTCTCCTCGAGTCTTTCCTGAGTATGTGTACAGCATGAGTAACCCTAACCCTTTCTGGATTTCAAGTAACGCGAAAGCTCTTATTCTCCAAAGCTTCTCCTTTCCAGGTTTTCCCCACAAGCTGCTTAAGTCTATTATTTGCTCTACTATTAACCATTGCTTCAAGTAGCTGTGAGTCAATCATTTCCTTGTATAAGTTTTAGAAAAATGCCTACAGGTAACAGCTTTAGCACTGGGTAAGTTCTGTATTAGGTGAGATAAAGACGTTTGTGCTAGTCTTCTAGATAACCACCAGCGAGTCCAAGCAAATAACTATAATTGTTTGCAAATGAGATCAGTTCTGCTCCCTCCAGTATCTGTACTGAAATCTGGGCTGTCATTTTCAAAGATAGGTTGGGACTGGGACTGGGACATGGGGCTAGGAAGTGAAAATGCCACAAAGTTCTCTGCTCTTGCAGAGCTTCAGCCACTTTTATTGAATGAATACTCCGTGGTGGCTGCAAGCCTTTGGATAGTTTCCAGAGCTCTAAAAAAGCTGATTCTTACAGTTCTTGCCAGTATTTTTCAGTGCTTTTGTGATGAGAAGCCCTTTACAGTTGCTTATTTCCCCATTTTGGCTGCCTCATAGGAATTTGACCATCCCCTTCTTCATTAACCTTACTGCTAATCTCAATTGGAGACAGAGAAGCCAACCAACATAATATGTGCAAAGTTGAAAACATGGAACGCATATATGTACAGATGTTATGATTATGAATACTTCTCTCATCAATTTCTTTTAATAAACCCACTGATATTATAAATGAAAGTAATTTGCTACATTGAGTCTTTTTCATTTGTTTTTCTTTGATTAGACTCTATAGGGTGTTCTCCAAATGATAACACAACAATACATTATGTTGGTGCAAAAATAACTGCATTACTTTTAATGGCAAAAACTGCAATTACTTTGGCACTAACCTAATAAATATTAGAACTATACATATTTTTTTAAACTCTACATTTTTTTCACATTAATTCAGAGAAAATCAAGGAGTATCTCTTTGTGATTTTAGGACTCATGCATCAAAGTGACAGAGTGGAAAGTTAGAAAATAATGCTCTACTCCCTAGAGTCTACCTCCGGGTCAGGGCCAGATGGCCCTTGTTCCCTCCTCTGTAAGCAATTGGAGCACTTCTGACCACAGCTGTGCTATGGAGGGAAACGTTCAGTGAGTGGATGTGTGAAATGAAAATCTAAAGAAAGCTTCCTTCAGCAAGTTTAGACAGGTCCTATCTCTGATTTGTGAGCTAAGAAAAGAAAAGAAAAAGAACATGGTCTCTGAGTCCTCAGGTAATAGCATGTATGCAAGCTTGTTTACCACTGTTAATACCAAAAACTCGGTGACATACACACAATCAAACCCATACTACAAACTGTCTTGAAATGACTGTACTGTCAAATAAAGAAAGAATCCATGTTGCTAAGTACTAAAAATGAGTGTGTTAAACATTCTTATGGCATTTTTAAGGAAATAAAGTAAAATTTTATCTGTTGCCTTTCGTATCATTGAGTACACATCGAATAACTGGTGTGCAACAGGCCTATTTCAAGATGCTGAAGGTAGAGCTGTCAAATAAAATATAGGATGTCTAATTATATTTGAATTTCAAATTAAAAATAAAGTTTTAGTTTAGCTTAGTTGCATGGGACATATATACTAATTGTTTAACTGAAACTCAAATTTAAATGCACACCTTTTATTTTCATTTGCTAACTTTTCCAAGTTTACTTGGGCTTACAACTGTGATTAAGACATGAATACTGGCTGCTCTTTTGAATATTACCATGTAGGAAGAGGAGTAATTAGATACAGAGCTAGAATATAGAAATTTTCAATCAATGAGTTGCTTTAGAGGCTATAAAACCCCTTTTTAGAGTGGTCAGAAAAGCTTTTTGAAAACAGAGATACAATGCCTACATTAAACATTGAATTATCAATTAGAGGAAAAGTGTAAGGGAAAGAATGCTTCAGAAAGAAAGAATAACTTGCATAAGCTCTGAAAAGCATAAAAGAACCTCACTGAAAAATTATAATTCATTCATATTTACAGAGCTTTGGGCAGCAGGTGGAAATTTGATATACAAGTTCTAAAATCTCATTTAGATGAGATAAGCAAAGTCAGAAAGACAGAGATAAATGCCATATTCAGTGAATTATATATAAAGAAGGATATTGGTGACCACATGTCCATAATTCACTAGCTTACTTCAGTATGTTTTCTTTCAGCTTTCAGAAGAAAAGTATATTTGATTTTGATTTTTTAAATTAATTTAATTTATCACCATTATTGTTTTGGTTTTGCCTAATTTCCCCTCATTAGGCGACTGTTTTCAACAAATACATCCTAACATTCTATACACAAGGCATAAGTCATGGGGGCAACATCTCAGTCGACACTTTATCTGGCAAATTTTTGCAGTGTTTACCAATTTTTTTATTATCCAGGAAATTGCTTTTTACTGCTTTGGAAAAATAAAAGTTTATTTTGTAGGTAAAGCATCAATTCCTATTTTAAGATTAGAGAAAAAGTGCTTATTTTCTTCCTCAAATACTTTAGGCATCATTTCTCTCTACCTGCTCAGATAGCCAATGTGCTCATGGGCAGCACTACACCAAGCAGCTGAAGTGCTTCTACCAAATAAGAGTTGCTTCTGCCACAGGCTGAAGGAGGCAATATTTCCAGTGTAACACATTTGCTGAGAGCACCAGTGAAACAAAAATCATGGAATCATTGAGCATTAGATCTGCAAGCACCCTCGAGACACCTCATGCCTTGTTTTCCATTGAGAAAATGGTGGCTTTGAGCAGTTCATTGATGTCTCCAAAGTCACACAGCTAGTTGCTGTCAAAATCAGAACTAATACCCAGTTCTTCTGTCCTCTGCATAGTGCTTTGTGTGTTACCTTTCTTACCCCAAAACTGCCCAGATCTCAGTATTACCAGGGCTGGAATGGCAGATTTTGCAAGATGGTGTAATGACAGTAGCAACAGAGAAAGGGGGGGGAGATAGCATCAGGGAAGAGCAGACAGAGAAGCTCAGTATTGCAGAACTTAGGGTGCACTAGACCCACAAACACAGAAGACACAGACAGCAGCTGGGGAAGAGTCCCCAGCAAGATCCAGCACGTAGTCAGTCTCTAAAGGCTCAGCATCTCATGCCAACTGGGCAGGGTACCAAGAAAACCAACTGCTTGCATGTCGCAGTCCAGAGACACGCAGAAGAAATTTGGAAGCTTGAAATGAGGGGCAATACCAACAAACCAGGACCATAGTGAATACATACGCTCATTCATGCAGTGACTGGCTGAAAACCTAAGGCTCTGGCTGGCTGAAAGTTTCCTCTGAAGCCTCCTGGATCTGCTCTTTCTGTCTTAAGAGAAACTTGTTTCATCTGAGCAGAGTGAGAAAGAGGCAACTACTATTAAATCTGTTTATATATATCACCTTTATGGAGCATCTATGAGCATGTTTTTCACTTTACATTAATTCTTTAATTTATGTAAAATTTTCACTGTACATTAAAGCAAAATGTATTATGCTTGCCATTATTATCTTCATTTTACAGATGAGGAAATGGAGCCTTAAAGATTTTCAATATTTTTATCCCAGGTCACATAATTGTAAGTAAGAGAGGTAACTCAAATCTAATTCTGCTTAAGGCCAAATCTCAGTTATTTTTCGCTTTGCATGGTGAATGGATCCTGACAGGGGAATGGAAGTGAGGTAAGCGTGGTGCCTGGTAGAGGCAGCCCATTGAATTATAGGGGAGGTAGAGCCAGAGCTTGGTCTACATTAATAGGGGTGGAGTTGAGGAACTGAGGATGAGGATGGAACTGGAGCACTGAATGAGTCCTACATATTAATGGAGGACGTCCACTTTTGAGGCTGGAATATATTTCAGGGCTTATCAAGAAATTTGCATCTTGGCTGGGCACAGTGGCTCATGCCTGTAATCCCAAGACTTTGGGAGGCCGAGGTGGGCGGATCACCTGAGATTAGGAGTTCCAGAGAAGCCAGGCCAACATGGAGAAACCCTGTCTCTACTGAAAATACAACTATTAGCTGGGTGTGGTGGCGTGCGCCTATAATCCCAGCTACTCGGGAGGCTGAGGCAGGACAATCTCTTGAACCCAGGAGGCGGTGGTTGCAGTGAATGGAGATCGTGCTACTGCACTTCAGCCTGAGTGACATAGTGAGACTCTGTCTCGAAAAAATAAATAAATGAAGTAAATATGCATCTTAGAGAATCATGAGGCCCTCTTGTGCTGCAGCCGACTTGTGAGCTTGTGAGAGGTGATGTTACATTTATAGGAGTTTTTCCAGCTGGTTCTTAAATTAGGCCATTATTAAAGTTTAAATTATATAAACAAAGCTACAATTAAATTGATTGTACCAAAACCAAGGTAAGTATTCAAAGCTCATTATTTTCTAGTGATTTTTACTCTAGTTTGCTCTTCCAGGTGTGCTAGAGTTATTTATGTCTCTTATTTCTGCAGAGAAAAGGGCGTGCTGCTTACTGCGCCCCTCTTCCCAGCTCTATGTTCCTCTATGCTCCATGGCCTCACATCAGTAGCAGAAACTTCGCCATGATGGGAGTATTTAAACAACAGAAATTAACAAATGCTATACAATGGGGCTTGATTGTTGTTTTGTGTGCTGCCCGGTTTCAAAGAATTGCTTTCGAAAGAAGTAAGGCAGATTAAGTAAAAGGGTATTATATCTTCCATTACCTTGTAAATAGCACAAAGTATTGTCAAATCATGGTTGATTTACAACTATTACATGGCTATGAATATAAGATACAAGAGTTTGGCAAAACTAAATAAAAATCTTTCTGTGAAAACTAGTGGGCTATATACAATTTACAATAAAGATGTATATTTTATTGCAATTTATAGATTACATGGCATACATTGTTTACATCAATAAAATAGTTTAAAATTGATCTACATATACCTACATACACATTTTATTTTTTTCTGGAGGGTCAATTGTTAGATATTTAGCAGTCCACGACAGAATGAGGGTGGTGATCAGATTACTGAGGTAAGTGCTACCGGATGGCACCAGTCAACACACAAAAGTCAGAAGTGGAATGGAGTCAGTAGACAAAGCAGAAGCTGACCACAGTATTTAAAAACCCTTGTATTATATTATTTCTTGCAAAGGAACTGCATCAATACTGATAGTCATATCAATGTGGCCTTTTAATCTCTCTTGGCATCATAAATAGGTACTTTCAGAAAACAGAACAGAATATTTGAAGTTGGGGAGATTCAGTAATGCATATGGACGTTCACCAAAACCGTAGGATCAAAGTGAAGGGGAATTGGAGGAGAGATTATGAAAATCCACGTCTCTATTACTGCATTCACATGGAGTTGGACATATTTACATAGATAAAGTCACCTGCCTTCCAATTATTCAAATACAAAACTCTGGTAAATATATGCATTCCCCTTATTTTTATCTTGATTTATTAATCTTAGCCAATATAAGTCATGAGGAAGTTGATTTTCTAGATATGATGCATCTCAGATAAATTATAATTCCACATGCATTTTTCATTAAACCCTTCCTGTTCACAGAAATACTTTTGTTTATGTATAGAATTTTTCATGCAGTTTTATTAAAAATTGAGCTTCTCTCTTCATTTATCTATGGAGTGATAGTGCAGAAAACTGTCATTTAAAAATAATTCTATTGCTGTGTAAACTCCAGCAACTTTTCATACTGCACTCTGCACACTTTCTTTCTCAGTAGTCCTGGGAACCTTTCCTCATTAGATTCCAAGTCACTCTATCTTCTGTGATGTGAGTTGCTTTACTGGAAGATTTATTTTTTTCCCCAAGACTTAAGAATTTTCTTTACCAAATTAGGAGACTTTTTGATAATGCATTTACTTTAACGATTAGCTGCTTTAAAGCAATTGGTTTTATTCAAAATCAATTTTCTCAAGTAGAGAACTTTTCTGTTTCACATACAATAATTAAAAGAAAAATACTCATTTTTCTGAAAGCTTTGGGGGAAAAACAAAAGGAGAGATCTAAAGTGTTTTGTTGAATAAAGTAAATCATACAGAGAGAATTATAGCCATGAGAATGAATGCATTTTCTCTGGCAAATAAGCAATGATAAAGCCATTCAATTAATATAATTTTATTCTTTCCCCAAATAATTGAGCTGTACTATCACAGGCATATGCCCTTACCTCCATGCAGAACTAGCTATGTAGCAAACACCACAGATTGTGAGGAACTCATAAATTAGATACGGAGGGATGATATATTCTCTGTCATGAAGATATTAAATACAACACAAAATTGGGTTATATGACAACAGACTTATTTATCAAAAGCATTGAGTTAGGCCTCAGATTCCTGTTAAAGGAAAGGCATTTTCATAAATTCAACTGCTTGAAAGTATGTACTAGTTAAATATTTAGTGGATTTATGACTACTGGAGTGTTGGTTGCAACAGTACCATGTGTCATTTATTACATATGGCTTTATTTTGGAATGAGGGTTCATCTTTCCTTTTTTAAAATATTTTTTGTTCTTTTTTTTTTTTTTTTTTTTGAGACAGGGCTATACTCTGCCACCCAGGTTGGAGTACAGTGTCAGTGGCATGATCATGGCTCACTGCAACCTTTACCTCCTGGGCTCAAGATATCCTCACACCTCAGCCTCCTAAGTAGCTGGGACCACAGGTACACACAACCATGCATGGCTAATTTTTGTATTGTTTTTTTGTAGAGATGGGGTTTAGCCATATTTTCCAGGCTGGTCTCAAACTCCTGAGCTCAAGCGATTCTCCCATGTCAGTCTCCCAAAGTGCAGAAATTACAGGCATGAACCACTGGGCCCATGGCTCATCTTTTCAATAAGATTGCAAGGCTCGCTAGGTCAGGGCTTTGTCATAAATGTCTCTATATCTTCTGCATATTGTATATTGCCCAGTTGATACATATTACCTGGAAAAGAAGGGTATTTACTACGTAAGATTAGTGCCATACCAGTCTGTTAATAAGGTAGTGTGAAGAGATACAAATAACATAAAATGTAAACTATCCCTTTTATCTTTCTTGGAAAAAAATCAAACTCTAATAGCAGAGTAGTGAATTCATTTCTAGGCTAAGAAGGGGCCTGAGCCATTGCACAAATATCAGACAAGAGTCACAAAGTAATTTGAGGGCAACATACAGTTGAAATTATATATAAAAAAACCCAAAGCACTTATTGGTATGCAATTATACAGTATGAAGAGGGCTTCTTTTTTGTTCTGAAAAGCAGATTAAGCAGTTGGCCATTTTGAATTGTATAAGAAAGTAATATAATATCCTTTGTTCCTAACCTAATCAAATGATTTCATTGCTTGAGATCAGAGTGCTGTTTCTGCATGGACAGTGTCGGCATACACCTGTGACAGATTTCAGAGCTGTAAGAAAATGCTTGCTGAAAATCCAACCCTGTCTTCACTGAGGCTGGAAATTACACTCTTAATAATGTTTCCTCTGTAATAAATGTTAGCTGCTGTCTACCGCACTCCTTTACAATTCAAGGGATCTTATGTGATGTAATTTAGTTCTTGATATCCATAGGTGCTAGTGTTGCTTGTTTATCAGATTGTCTCTACTCTGAGGGGAAAATCAAGTGTTGCAGGATACATGTAGTATTGATTAATCAGCAGAGAAAGTTATAAAGAAGAGAGAATAAGAGACCCTCAAGGAATAGTGGAAGTATTCTAATAATTAAGAAACACCTAATATTAATTGTTTTCCTTTACTCATAGAAGTAATATGAAATGTATGCACTTTCTAACTTTTATTATTCTAGAATTTGATAAAGTCTAGAGATAGAAATTAAAGATAGTATTTAGTTCTTTCAGAATGTGTTATTATATAAGGGAAAGCAAGCCTTCTTGTTATGCAAAAAATAAGTTAATGAAAAATAGGCTGTTAAATCTTCTTAATTGTTTCGTATTGATTAATAAGCTGTAAATAATTATGGTGGTGATATTAACTGATGCAATCACAGGACAATAAATTTATGCAGGATTTTGCAAAAAAACAACTTCAAGTGTGCTTTAGAAATAAAACAATGGCCTCTGCGTTATTTACTTTCATAGAAAACAAAATACACTCTGAACAAGTTTAATTATAAGATCAAAAATATCACTTTAATGGATTTTTTTCCTCATTAAATTATTTTAAGGATTTGTCTTAGTTTATTAAGTTACTTTATTTTGGATCTAAATTGTAACCTATCATTTAGAGGCATTAATATCATTTATCAGCCTAAAAGTGAAGGTATTCTCTAGCATAATGTTATATACCTCACATTTAAATTATTTCTGTATTTTTAATAAATTGTTCTCATTTGAAAAGCAGTACTGTATGGTGTAGTTCAAAATATTTTCCCAGAAAAAATTATTTATTGAATCATTTCTCCATTTATTCCAAAATATATTTCATGTTTGTTGTACTACTCATGTTAACACTATTAGGAAATCATAGTGAACAAAACAGTAGCCTAGGGAGGAATCAGACAAATGAAACAATAAAAAAGCACTACGATAATAATATGAGTCAGATAGGGTGAGACAAAAATGGGAGCATAGCTTTTTAGGTTGAAAATGGTTTGAAAAGACTTACCAAAGACAGTGTTTGAACTGAATACTGAAAGATAAAAAATAGCCAAGAAGAGTCACATGAGGGTGGAGGGAAGAGTCTGGGCAAAGCCTCCTTCCCATTCACTATCCGCCCAGTCCCCAGGGCTGGAGCATGTGACGTCATGACCCATCAGCTATGGAGTCAGGCAGAAGTGAGAATCAACGACTTCATCCCGGGCCAGCGGTGTCCTCTGTAAGAAATACCTCTTAGAGCAAGAGGAAATGTTTTGGTTTGTAGATTTTAATTTCATATTATCTGTAAAGCATTTTTATGCAGATGTTTGTTGAATAAACAAACTGAAACTCAGGAAATCTGGCTGAACTGGATATCTAAAGCTTGGGATTATCAACATATTCCTGGCTATAAAACCTCAGGGAGAGTTGAAATCAGTGAGGCATATACCCAGCCCCATGGTGATACCAAAAAAGGTTGTATGGAGGCAGAAATCACAGAAAAGGAAAGAGATGTGGTGATGGAGAAGGCAAGAATCCATCCACAATGATTTTAGGAGGTTTGGTGATTAAAAGGAGTTGAGAATTTAAGGATAGTGTGAACTGTGAACTACCTACAATCTCTGATTGTATTGGATTTGGTTTATGATGGAGGAAATAAATCGTAGGAAGGCTGAGGGGAATTATCTTGTACAATAAAATGTTTTAATATATAAAAGATTCCATCAAAGAAACAAGGGTGCACTTTCTCAATTCCATGTTAAGGAATTACCTTTGATCGCATAATGTTTGTAACTTTTTCTTTTTCCGTAGAAATAGGAAGGAAGAAGGAGATGAAGGGTTGAGGTCCAAGAAGAGAGGGCATAGATCAATGAGGGCATTTCCATAGGAGATATTATATATATATATATATATATATATATAATATATAAAATAAAGGCAAAGACATCAAACTTTTTAAGAGTAAGTAGTGGTAATGCTGACAGATTTAATAAATACAAATACAGGATGACTAGTTAGATCTGAATTTCAGAAAACAATAAATAATATTTTAGTATACTTATGTCCCATGCAATATGTGGAGGAATAGGTATTACTGAATGAGGGAAGTATGGGGAGTGAGCAAACACCTCAAGTAGCATTGTAATGAGTAGATGATTTAACTTCCTTAAAAATACATAGTAGGAGTGGCAGGTGGTGTGTGTGCCCAGAGCAGGTAACTGGCAAAAAATTTATATTGCTTCCTTTTGCATGGTTCTGTAATTTTCTTCAGGAACATTCAACTGCATATATAAGGAGGATTCACAAACATAAGTGGTAGCTGGTAGGATTCATGCAGAGGTGTGGCCTTGCTGGACCAAGTGTGATGACAGAAGGTGGGTGCTAGGGAGTTGGGCATTTTCAAGAGAAGTTTTCATGATCAAGGTAGCTTAGAAAGGCAGCAATCTCAGGAACACTACATTTCTGGTGATGAAAGTGTCCGTGCTGTCACCTCAAGAATGGGTAGCTGAGTGAGATTCAGTAAAATGAAACTGAACACCAGGTGATCACAGAGGTGAGAAAACAAGTAGCTGGAAAACTTAGCTACATAGATTAGAAGTCAGTGACAGTAAAGAGAAATCTATGAGCTCATACTAAAACCATGAGTGAATGACATTGTGGAGTTGTTCAACATGTAGGTAGAAGTCCGCAAATCTATAGGGATGATTTCTTTAGTTTTTCTTTTGCATCAACCACAGATTCTTTCTTTCTTCTTTGGGTGGTGAGTAACGGGAAGAGATAGAAGTTGTACTGCTACAGGAGTTCAAGACCAGCCTGGCCAACATGGTGAAACCCTGTCTCTACTGAAAATATAAAAAATTAGCTAGGCGTGGTGGTGCGCGCCTGTAATCCCAGCTACTCGGGAAGCTGATGAAGGAGAATCGCTTGAACCCCCAGGAGGCAGAGATTGCAGTGAGCTGAGATCCTGCCACAGCACTCCAGCCTGGCTGACAGAGCGAGACTCCATCTCAAAAACAAAACAAAACAAAACAAAATGAGAAGTTGTTCTGTTAATGAAAACAAGCTTCTCTTTTCAATTTCTTGATGAGCATGGGATCTTAAGAAAGCATATCGGTATTTCTATGTTAACTCAAAATTACATTCTATAAATTGATGGCTAAAATCAACATTGTTTAACGTGTTTCATTAAGGATTTTTTTTTCCTGTAATGGTTAAGAATCTATTTTAGTGCTTATCATAATCACATATTTCATTTTTCCAAGTGTGTTTATTCGTTTTGAATTCCATTCTATATTTTTACGTTAAAAAAACTGAAATGTAGTATCAGCACATACAAATGTGTTCTCAACATAAATAAGATTTTAAGAACTTATGTCTACACCACCAACATTAGTTGTACATCAATCTTGTGTCTTTATTTTTGCTTTTCTATCATGCTATTTGGATTTTATTTGGAGCCCCATTTTGTCTGCTAGCAGAAAATTTTTCCTGAAAATTCTGTAAAACTCAGTCGGGGAATTGCCTTTCCATCTTTATTGTCCAAACTCTGCCGATTTAAAACTCCTGCCTTTCCACTCCAGCTGTGATCTGCACTTATGTTCCTGGGAAATCAAGTTGTCATCTCTATTTTGTGAGCCAAGATGGCGAAGAATACTCTTTGACACCTGTTTCCTCACAGGGCCAAAGGTAGGTAAGATACCTTCAATATGTAAGTCCTCCAAATCAACTGGGTTCTGATCCTTCAGTTTCAGACTTAACTCTCCAAGATAGCAGGATGCAAGGCCTCCTCTCACCAATACTGCCTCTTACTTACCCTACAATTTTTTCTTAACTTGTTATCCCCTTGCTAGGAAGATCTTTATCCAACCTCATGAGGATAGTGGCTCTCTCTGAATACATATTCTTGCAAGTCTTCCTGTCTTTAAATTGAGCCCTGTTTTTTTTTTTTAAGCTAATCAGTCCTTTCCTAATACAACCAAAATTGTGTCAAAGATAAGAAAAACAGCAATATATAGAAATATTACAACTATTTAACATAACCACAAATGTATATGCATACGGATAAGGACACAAACACACAGATTCTCTCTCTCTGCCTCTCTTTCGTGTGTGTGTGTGTGTGTGTGTGTGTGTGTGTGATGTCAGGTGATACTGATAGCAATGGAGGAAACATAGGCAGGGTAAAAAGGGTCTCGAGTGAGGGAGTTGGAAAATCAGGGGAAGCCTCCTGAGAAGTTGAACTTTTAGTGGTGACCTCAATAAAAAGGAAAAGCACTAACCAGGAAAAGCAGTCAAGGAAATTCCAGGAAAGGCAGCAAGCAAACCTCTGAGTGACCAAATCAGAGTGAGGGAGAAGACAGGAGAGAGAGAATGAATGAGGAAAAAGATTGAAGTTGTTGGAGAGGTGGGCAAATAAGGATCAGATCTTTCAAGTTCTATAAGTCATTGTAAGACAGTAGTTTGATGGGAATGAAATTTCAAACCAATCATCCGAAGATTTTGAGTAGAGGATGGACATGATCTGAGTTCCATTTTTAAATAATCACTCTGGCAGTTTGGTGGAGAATTAATTGGCTCTTAATAGAGGAGCAAGGCTGGCAACAGGAGACCAATTAGCAGTTTACTGCAACAATTAAGCAGAGAAATGACTGTGGTTTCACCAAGGAGTAGCTGGTTTCAGAAATAGTTAGATTCACGACATACTTTGAAGGCAGAGCTAACAGTGTTTGTCGATTGATTAGTTGTAGTTTATAGAGAACTTGTGCCAAGTTTTTGACAATGATTTTAAAACTTTTTCAGATGGTGATCCTTAGTCAAGTATATTTTATTAATATTTACCTTAGACTCTTAGAACACATTTATTACTCACATCACTTATGTATAAAGGGTCAATGATTTACCCAATGTCAAAAGTGTCATTAATGGCTAAGCAGAAGAATGTGTGTGTAAAAGTCTTTCAGATGATGTTATCAGTGCTTCTTTGTAAGAGATTATTTCTAATGACACACGAAAACCATTTTCCAATATAATTGTTCACTGTAACTTCATCTTTAGAATTGCTAAAACTAAAATTATCATACCCAGTGTTTAAAATAGGCCAGGCGCGGTGGCTCACGCCTGTAATCCCAGCACTTTGGGGGGGCCGAGACGGGTGGATCACGAAGTCGGGAGATCCAGACCATGCTGGCTAACACGGTGAAACCCCGTTTCTACTAAAAAAATACAAAAAACTAGCCAGGTGTGATAGCGGGTGCCTGTAGTCCCAGCTTCTCGGGAGGCTGAGGCGGGAGAATGGCGTAAACCCGGGAGGCGGAGCTTGCAGTGAGCCGACATGGCGCCACCGCACTCCAGCCTGGGCGACAGAGTCAGACTCCGTCTCAAAAAGAATAATAATAATAAAATAAAATAATACTACTTAGCAAATAATACCTCACTCATTTTAATGAGATATGTAACATTCCAGAAATTGATTTAATGTAATGGAATTTAACTTTTGCTTTAAGTGTATCTTGTACACAGAAAGTCTACTTAAAATATGCACACTCCTTATGTAATTTCACAAATGTTCAGATAGACATGGAGATTTTAAAGCTATCTGTTGATCAGTTTTTAACCCCAGTCTAATCTTAAATATAGTATTTTTTAAAGGTTTACGACATGATTAACTGAGATATCGATGCATAGCATAATAATTACCACAATTGGATTAATGCACATATCCTTCACGGCACATGATTATCATCTAAGTTTAACATTTAACACTTAAGGAGCTACTCACTTAGACAATTTCAAGCATACCATAAAGTATTATTAACTATAGTCACCATACCCTATATTAGACCAGAATTTACTTATAATATAACTGAAAGTTTGGACCCATTGTTGAATGTCCCCCACCCCACTTCCCATTATAATCCTCAGTCCCTGGCAAACACCATTTTTTCTATTTATTGGATTCCCTTTATCGGACAGTATTCTATTTATTGGACAGTATTAGATTCCACTTATAAGTACGATCGTACAATATTTGTCTTAAAAATTATGCTTCTTTTATAACTTGCATTTCTGTTGTAGCTTATATGAATTGATTTCATATGTTACCTTGATGTATTATCATAACTACTATAAAGAGGTAGATTATTATAATTATTAATATGTTATAATGGGGAAACTGAAATTTGAAGTGATTAATTGATTTACTCAGTTATTTAGGTAGTAAGAGTTTTATCCAAGATGTGAATCACAATATTATGACTTCACGTTCTCCAAAGAAACACTGTCCAATAATTTTCAAGTGGAGAATATCCTGGGGAAAAGGCGTCTTCATCAGAGCAATCTAAAAGTGGCATGTCTCCTGACTGATGGGCTTCGGAGGTCAAGAACATATTTAGATGTGACCACAATGAGGTAGCTTTCTGGAGAGAAGAGGCATCTTGCATGGTGTAAATGTTTTGTCAGATGCTGAAACTGACACTAGAGTGATACAATAAATTGCAAATAAATAACAGGACCAGGATCCAAACTAATTTTCTCTGATTGCAAAGTCTACAGCATTTCTATCAGACTCTCTTCTACCAAGATTAAATTAAATATGTATGGATTACATTTAAGTAGTTCATAGAGACTTCAAATTGAACATACACACACATACACACAAATTTCTATGCACATGTGTAATAGAAGAGTACCAAATACTCCTGAAGAAGCACATGAAAAATATGTAGAGTCATAAAAATACTGTCCAGTGAAATATGAAGATCTGGAAAAGCTGGGAAATTATGCTTTTACTTCATTGTCATTGTTGCTATTAGAGTGCTGTGTTCTATGTCTCACAATGTAAGAGGGTTGTGAAAGTACACAGCACAGCAGCAAAAATCATGAAAAGACAGGAAAACAGAATCCATGAGGTTACCCTAAGGAAAGTAGCCCTGATGAAGATGCAGAAGATGGAAGTTCAAATTATAAAAGTACCCTCATTCATCTCAAGAAAAACGTGATGATATTGATACCGACAGGAGGCAGGGAAATTCTGGATAGAGAAGGGTGGGGACCCTGGTGAAGTCCTACGCTCAAGCCTGGACCCACTGCCCAAAGTGAGAACACGTACTCCTGTTTTCCCACCTGAATGTTGCCTTTTCCAAAACCACCCTGGCCCACCCTGCCTCCCATCCTGTACCCATAAAAACCCCAGGCCCCACCGGCAGAGTGGCAGAGAAGGAGAGAAGAGAAGGGGCAGCTGGACATCAGAGAGAAGCAGCTTGATTTCAGAGGAATGGCTTGTCGGTGGGACTTGGGGGAAGAGTTCTGCCAGGGACAGTCAGACTCCAGGGGGAAGACCACCTTCCCACTCCACCTCCTTTCCAGCTCTCCATCCCTCTGAGAGTCACTTTCATTAGCAATAAAATGTCCCGTATTTACCATCTTCAATTCATTCATGTGACCTGATTCTGCCTGGACACTGAACAAGAGCTCGGGATATAGAGGGCTGTCACACTGAGCTGTTTAACACCTAACTGTCTGCGGATAGCAAAGCTGAAAGAGCACACTGGAATATCAGGGGTTCTGGGCACCACCCTAGGGGCTGCCGCAGGACTGGTACAGAGTTCGTTCCTGCTGGTGCCCAAAAGCACTCTCCCGGCTCCTGTACCAGCTCACCCACGTGCTCCCTCTCCTGTGAGGGGCTGAGAGCTACAAGCTGAGTAGAGGAGACATCCCCTTCGTGAGTCCCATGAAGGGGCCAAGGGAATTATCCTGTTTCAGTATTTTCTCCCCTTATGTTAAAATGAGAAAAACATGTTTAAATTAGCAACATATATGCTTCCTGTAGGTAAAACATTTCATGTACCGAGGAAATAATAAAGCCTTTTTGTTTGTGGCATCATTTCATGGTATAAATAACAACAACAAAAAAGATAACCAAATGGAGGTTGGATAAAATGTTCTGATAATATTATTTTTGAATTTGATACCAATAAGGTGGTGAGACACAAGGAATCAGTTTTAGCTCTCACACATTCTCACATATTATAAAATCTTATGTGTCATTCTTTAACGTCGTATCATTTTGTAGCACAGCCATTTTAAAATGACTTTTTAGACTCTGTTTCTTTCACTTATTTTTCTTTTACTTAATGGACTATTTTTTAGAGCAGTTTTAGATTCACAGCAAAACTTTAGTGAAAAATAGCAAGATTTCCCATATGTGACAATTAATGAACCTACATGGACACATCATTATCACCTGAAGTCCACCGTTTAAATTAGGGTGCACTCTTGGTGTTTTCAATTCTGTGGGATTTGTCAACATAAAACTCCTGCAAGTGCAACAGGTGAAATAAACGCGTATTTTCCTGAGACCAAGGGTCAAGGGTCAAGTCACCTCTACTATTCCTGACCCCAGAAGTAGGGACTCCCGGTGCTCTAGGAAACCTTCCAACTATGGTGCCAGTTTTAAAAAACACTCTTGTTAAAAAACACTCTATCTGGAGCCAGGCACATCTGGATATGGCATTTTTCTAGCTCTGTGACTTTGAGTAATTTGAAATTTTGTTTCATTTTCTGTATTTCCAAAACAGAAATCATACTCAAACCTCACAGGTATCTGGGAAGGATGTCAATGAGGGACCATATATGTAATATTTACCATAACACCTGGTACAGTAGTAATTCAGTAAGTCCTAGATTTCCCTAAACTTTCCAAACCTTACATTAATTGAGACTAACTTCATTAACGCTAACTCCATTTTCTCTACAGAACAATGGTGAAAGTATATGACAAAACTGCATTAACAAGTTTTGTAAAACAGAAATTAGCAAGATTTATTATTACTATTACTATTATCAACAGAAGTCATGAAATACCCCACAAGGCCAACCTCAAAACAGGTTAATTTTGATATGAGGTAGATACACAAATCTCAGATAATTTTTTGAAAATGACCAGAAAGTTGAAGTTTGCACTATCCTTTACAAAACTATCTGTGGGTCTTTAATTTTATCATCCTGTCTCCTGCCTCAGTTCTTTCCATATGAGGTTATTTCTGCATGGGAAAAATAGAGAATACAAAAAAGTTTCTATTTGTCTCATCAGCATACGTAATACCCCCAGTAAGTTAAGGAGATACGTTTCGCCATTATCTTATGGCACATAGCGCTTTGCTGAAACTGCATGCCTATAAATGCGAGATCCAAAAGTTTATGCCTATATATGGCTTGTTATTCTGTTACTTGACTGAATAAATTTGAATGCTATCCCACATTTTATTTATCTTATTTCTCTAATTACTAAAATAATATATTTTCTTCTTTACCATCCAATTTGTGTGAACATAACAAGAACAAAGATTTAGTGACTATAAAAAGCATTCAAATTCATGTTTGTGATGGAGTACATATCTTCTTATTAGCCTTTGTGTAGATTTGCAGGATTATACAATAAATAATGTTATTTTACTTGGTCTTCAGTTAATTCTATTAGAAGCCAAGATTATCATTTACAATTCAGTGATTAGTGTTGGAGTGTTTTGTTGTGATTTTTAGCTTACCATAAATAATAATCCCTATATTATCTTACGTTGACTTCTCATAAAAGATTAATGTAGAATTAGTGACAGCAGGATTCTCATCGAATGCAAATCCCATAAAAATTTATGCTTCTCAAGCTGTAAATTGAGACTCCAAAAGGCACTTCTGATTTACATCTGTTATCTCTCATTATAAAACTTCTAGTTCTGCTTCAAACACATACATGAGGGGCACAGAAACATTTGGTGTAAAAAGCAAGAAGTGTGAGAAAATGTCTTCAGTGTAATATACTGTTTAGGATAATGCGTTCATACTTTTTTGTTAACATGTATCATGGGAATATTGAAGCTACCATGAATCCACGTACATTGATAATAGTGAAACACCCTTACATCTCAGTGTCTTCTAAAAGACACCCACTATGTAACTTTGCATGGCATGTACTGATTTGATAAATAAAATAAAAATAACATGCAATATTGTTAGATATTTTAGCTTAGAAATGATCTAATCAACTGGTCTGCATTAATGCATTTTTGCCACAAAAGTTATAAATTATACATAATTCAGCATAATATTAAAACATTAACATAATTTAACAATACACATCTATCTATCACTTGCTAAATAAAAAGCTGAAGGCTTTCTATCTGACAAATTTGACTTTGCTACTGTTTTATATGCTAGCATAAATTTATTGCTAAAAACATTTCAATTGTATCAATTCTCATTTTTTGGTCAATTAAGTAAGGAAATATCCACTTGTTCACATAGTTTGCATACTTTACCATCAACAAAAGCCTTGTCTTGTATTCTATATTGTAACAAAGTTCTGTGCCAAAATATGTCTGTCCTCAAAGTATATTATGTAAATAGAGTGAAAAATGTCATTTGTTTTGCACTTACCCTTGGTTTTATACATCTTTAACTTCATAAAATAGAGTTCTACAAAACCATCTTTTCTATAGAATGTTGTAGGAAATGATTTACCACTTTACTATAAGTTTGTCTGCCTGGTAGATAAAAGAAAGGAATTAATACCCTGCCTCCCATACCACACCATTATAATCTACTTGTTAAGAATGCTCCAGGGCGGGTGCCACCACCTTATGTTGTGGTGCTTTTAGACTGAGGACCATATGTGGTGCTATCCGAGGAAACAGCAGGGTTCAGTTACAGGGCTCTGTGTGCGTGTGTGTGAGTGTGTGTGTGTGCACGCACATATCTGTCTCTCTGCTCTAACAGCCCCTACATTTACACATCATTGCCATCAGTGCTATATATTTAGTATTATTAATGTGTTTTTTGTGCACTTGTTAAGTATGCTGCATACAGAATTGTTTATACGCATCTCAATATTCACAGCATTATAACGTCAAATGCAGCCTTTTGTATTATATAGCAGTATCACCCACAAATACGTTTGAACATCAACCGAATTTATTTTGGAAAAGATGAAAAAGATTTGACTCCACAGATTGTTTTCCAGCTAAAGAGATGCCCTTGAGGGTGCGCACTTTATCTTCTCTGATAGAAAGAAGAATATGAATTGAAGGCAGGAGTGTAGACCCCACTGGGTCTACTATGAAAATGTCCATGGTACAGTGGCTAATAACCTGTGAGGTCACACTAAACATCTCTGGTATGTTACCGGTATATGAATTTAAATTTATTTGAACTTATAGTATGTATTCTAAAGCTATTACTCTCTGATCTCTAAGCTAATACAAATATAAGGGGGAAGCTTACAGCAAAAGGACTGAGAATTTCTGCTTCCTTAGAATCAAATCTTGAAAAACTATGAAGAATATTTTGGAGATGTATTCACTTTGGATTTGGAAATATCAGTATGAAATCATGACTACTATCATAGGCTGAAAATGGCTTAAAAATACATAGTCACTTCCTAAGGAATCTGTATTATGTTAAATGGTTTTCTAAAAATATATATGAAATATATAAAATATATATTACATATATTAATAATATGTAATATATTAATTCATATATAATAACATATGGTAGATTATATATTCTATATATATAAATGCATATTATATATACATATAAAATATATAGTCATGTCCTAAGGAATGTGTGAGTATTACATTATGTGGCAAACCAGTGACAATTACCTTATACAGTAGAAAGGATTATGCTGAGGATCATGAGAGCAGGCATTTATCCCAGATCACCCACAGGGACCGTCGTGCTTGGATTGAGACATTGCTGACCAGATTAAGCCCTTGGATTAAGCCCTTGCTGACCAGATTAAGCCCTTGGATTAAGCCCTTGCTGACCAGATGCAGAGCAATTTGGGCATCAAAATAAAGGTGCAATGGATTGTAAAACTATTGAAATATACATACATTTAAGTCCATACTGCTTACAGATGAAAAGAAAGACAGAAAGACAGACATGAGAGATAACCAGGGGAAATTCTGACATTCAGCCACACAGGGAGGAACAGACCATGTGAAGGTGGAGGCCCCAAATGGAGTGATGCTGCCACAAGCCGAGGAATGCTGGCAGCCATCAAGAGCAGAAAGAGGCAAGATCAGTAGCAGCCTATCAGCTCTGGAAGAAGTGGGACCCTGCTGACACCTGGACTTGTGACTTCTGACTTCTGGAACTATGAGAAAGTACATTTTGTTTGTTTTAAGACAGTGTGTCATAATGTATTACAGTACCATCCTTCAGTGTGGCATCCAGTTGGATGGAATATAGAATAACAGATATCTATGGAATACAGGTCATAGATATCTATATTCCTATGCAACGTGTGTGTATGTATGTGTACATATGTGTGTGTGTTTGTGATTGTGTTAGTTTCCTGTAGCTACTGTATTTTCTTCTCATACAGAGATGACATCTTTCACACATGAGTTTGTATCTCTTGTTTTGGGGAGATGAGATTGCTCTTCTTGTATCTATCTATCTATCTATCTATCTATCTATCTATCTATCTTCTTACGCTGTGTGTGTGTGTGTATATATATATATATCTTATGTGTGTATATATGTATGTTTATCTATATATCATATCTACTTATGCTCTGTGTGTATATATATATAGTACTATCTTATGTGTATGTATGTGTATCTATATATCATCTCTATCTATCTTCTTATGCTGTGTGTATGTGCATATTTATATGTAGATAGATATTGCTTATGTGTGTGTATATATATATGTATACCTATGTATCCTATGTACTCATCTATCTATCTATCTATCTATCTATCGGGATGTATGTATATGAACTCTTTGCTCAGATCAGGGAAAGGACGTGGAAGAAAAACTGTCCCTGTAGCAAGGCACATAACAACCAGTTATGCAAAGCTTGATTTCTTTTTTTCTATTATTATTATACTTTAAGTTCTAGGGTACATGTGCACAACGTGCAGGTTTGTTACATATGTATACTTGAGCCATGTTGGTGTGCTGCACCCATAAACTCATCAGCACCCATCAACTCATCATTTACATCAGGTATAATTCCCAATGCCATCCCTCCCCCTCTCTCCCCTCCCCATAATAAGACCGGGTGTGTGATGTTCCCCTTCCCGAATCCAAGTGATCTCATTGTTCAGTTCCCATCTATGAGTGAGAACATGTGGTGTTTGGTTTTCTGTTCCTGCAATAGTTAGCTGAGAATGATGGTTTCCAGCTGCATCCATGTCCCTACAAAGGACACAAAATCATCCTTTTCTATGGCTGCATAGTATTCCATGGTGTATATGTGCCACATTTTCTTAATCCACTCTGTCTCTGATGGACATTTGGGTTGATTCCAAGTCTTTGCTATTGTGAATAGTGCCGCAATAAACATACGTGTGCATGTGTCTTTATAGCAGCATGATATTGACATAATCATGTGGTTTTTGTCTTTGGTTCTGTTTATATGCTGGATTACGTTTATTGATTCACATATGTTGAACCAGCCTTGCATCCCAGGGATGAAGCCCACTTAATCATGGTGGATAAGCTTTTTGATGTGCTGCTGGATTCGGTTTGCCAGTATTTTATTGAGGATTTTTGCATCGATGTTCATCAGGGATATTGGTCTAAAATTCTCTTTTTTTGTTGTGTCTCTGCCAGGCTTTGGTATCAGGATGATATTGGCCCCATAAAATGAGTTAGGGAGGATTCCATCTTATTCTATTGATTGGAATAGTTTCAGAAGGAATGGTACCAGCTCCTCCTTGTACCTCTGGTAGAATTCAGCTGTGACTCCATCTGGTCCTGGACTTTTTTTGGTTGGTAGGCTACTAATTATTGCCTCAATTTCAGAGCCTGCTATTGGTCTATTCAGGGATTCAACTTCTTCCTGGTTTAGTCTTGAGAGAGTGTAGGTGTCCAGGAAATTATCCATTTCTTCTAGATTTTCTAGTTGATTTGCATGAAGGTGTTTATAGTATTCTCTGATGGTAGTGTGTATTTCTGTGGGGTCAGTGATGATATCCCCTTTATCATTTTTTATTGCATCTATTTGATTCTTCTGTCTTTTCTTCTTTATTAATCTTGCTTTTGGTCTATCAATTTTGTTGATCTTTTCAAAAAACCAACTGCTGGATTCATCGATTTTTTGGATGGTTTTTTGTGTCTCTATCTCCTTCAGTTCTGTTCTGATCTTAGTTATTTCTTGCCTTCTGCTAGCTTTTGAGTGTGTTTGCTCTTGCTTCTCTAGTTCTTTTAATTGTGATGTTAGAGTGTCAATTTTAGATCTTTCCTGCCTTCTCTTGTGGGCATTTAGTGCTATAAATTTTCTGCTACACACTGCTTTAAATGTGTCCCAGAGGTTCTGGTATGTTGTATCTTTGTTCTCATTGGTTTCAAAGAATATCTTTATTTCTGCCTTCATTTCGTTATGTACCCAGTAGTCATTCAGGAGCAGGTTGTTCCGTTTCCATGTAGTTGAGCGGTTTTGATTGAGTTTCTTAGTCCTGAGCTCTAGTTTGATTGCACTGTGGTCTGAGAGACAGTTTGTTATAATTTCTGTTCTGTACGTTTGCTGAGGAGTCCTTTACTTCCAATTATGTGGTCAATTTTGGAATAAGTGTGATGTGGTGCTGAGAAAAATGTATATTCTGTTGATTTGTGGTGGAGAGTTCTGTAGATGTCTATTAGGATCGCTTGGTTCAGAGTTGAGTTCAATTCCTGGATATCCTTGCTAACTTTCTGTCTCATTGATCTGTCTAATGTTGACAGTGGGGTGTTGAAGTCTCCCATTATTATTGTATGGGAGTCTCAGTCTCTTTGTAAGTCTCTAAAGTCTTGCTTTACGAATCTGGGTGATCCTGTTGGGTGCATATATATTTAAGTTAGCTCTTCCTGTTGAATTGATCCCTTTGCCATTATGTAATGGCCTTCTTTGTCTCTTTTGATCTTTGATGGTTTAAAGACTGTTTTATCAGAGACTAGGATTGCAACCCCTGCTTTTTTTTGTTCTCCATTTGCTTGGTAGATCTTCCTCCATCCCTTTATTTTGAGCCTATGTGTGTCTCTGCATGTGAGATGGGTCTCTGGAATACAGCAAACTCATAGGTCTTGACTCTTTATCCAATTTGCCAGTGTGTGTCTTTTAATTGGACCACTTAGTCCATTTGCATTTAAGGTTAATATTGTCATGTGTGAACTTGATCCTGTCATTGTGATATTAGCTGGTTATTTTACTTGTTAGTTAATGCAGTTTCTTCCTAGCCTCGATTGTCTTTACATTTTGGCATGTTTTTGCAATGGCTGGTACTGGTTTCCTTTCCATGTTTAGTACTTCCTTCAGGGTCTCTTGTAGGGCAGGCCTGGTGGTGACAAAATCTCTAAGCATTTGCTTGTCTTATGTAAGTAAAGGATTTTACTTCTCCTTCACTTATGAAACTTAGTTTGGCTGGATATGAAATTCTGGGTTGAAAATTCTTTTCTTTAAGAATGTTGAATATTGGCCCCCACTCTCTTCTGGCTTGGAGAGTTTCTGCCGAGACATCTTCTGTTAGTCTGATAGGCTTCCCTTTGTGGGTAACCTGACCTTTCTCTCTGGCTGCCCTTAAGATTTTTTCCTTCATTTCAACTTTGGTGAATCTGACAATTATGTGTCTTGGAGTTGCTTTTCTTGACCAGTATCTTTGTGGCATTCTCTGTATTTCCTGAATTTGAATGTTGGCCTGCCTTACTAGGTTGGGGTAGTTCTCCTGGATGATATCCTGAAGAGTGTTTTCCAACTTGGTTCCATTTTCCCCCTCACTTTCAGGCACCCCAATCAGACATAGATTTGGTCTTTTCACATAATCCTATGCTTCTTGAAGGCTTTGTTCATTTCTTTTTACTCTTTTTTCATTAGACTTCTCTTCTTGCTTCATTTCATTCATTTGATCCTCAATTGCTGATACTCTTTCTTCCAGTTGATCGAGTTGGTTACTGAAACTTGTGCATTTGTCACATATTTCTCATGTCATGGTTTTTATCTCTGTCAGTTCGTTTATGGCCTTCTCTGCATTGATTATTCTAGTTATCTGTTCTTCCATTCTTTTTTCAAGGTTTGTAGTTTCTTTGCGCTGGGTACGTAATTCCTCCTTTAGCTCTGAGAAGTTTGATGGATTGAAGCCTTCTTCTCTCAACTTGTCAAAGTCATTCTCTGTCCAACTTTGATCCATTGCTGTCGATGAGCTGCATTCCTTTGGAGGGGGAGATGCGCTTTTATGTTTTGAATTTCCAGCTTTTCTGCCCTGCTTTTTCTCCATCTTTGTGGTTTTTATCTCCCTTTGGTCTTTGATGATGGTGATGTACTGATGGGGTTTTGGTGTAGGTGTCCTTCCTGCTTGTTAGTTTTCCTTCTAACAATCAGGACCCTCAGCTGTAAGTCTGTTGGAGATTGTTTGAGGTCCATTCCAGACCCTGTTTGCCTGGGTATCAGCTGCAGAGGCTGCAGAAGATAGAATATTGCTGAACAGAGAGTGTACCTGTCTAATTCTTGCTTTGGAAGCTTCGTCTCAGGGTTGTACCCTGCCATGTGAGGTATGGGGTGTTGCTCTGCACCTAGTGGGGGATGTCTCCCAGTTAGGCTACTCAGGAGTCAGGGACCCACTTGAGCAGGCAGTCTGTCTATTCTCAGATCTCAACCTCCGTGCTGGGAGATCCACTGCTCTCTTCAAAGCTGTCAGACAGGGTCATTTGCATCTGCAGAGGTTTCTGCTGCTTTTTGTTTAGCTATGCTGTGTCCCCAGAGGTGGAGTCTACAGAGACAGGCAGGCCTCCTTGAGCTGCTGGGGGCTATACCCAGTTCAAGCTTCCCAGCAGCTTTGTTTACCTACTTAAGCCTCAGCAATGGTGAGTGTCCCTTCCCGAGCCTCACTGCTGCCTTGCAGTTAGATCACATACTGCTGTGCTAGCAATGAAGGAGGCTCCGTGGGTGTGGGACCCTTCTGGCCAAGTGTGGGACATAATCTCCTGGTGTGCCGTTTGCTAAAACCCTTGGTAAAGTGCAGTATTGGGGTGGGAGTTGCCCGATTTTCCAGGTGTTGTGTGTCTCAGTTCTCATGGCTAGGAAAAGGGATTCCCTTCCCTCTTGTGCTTCCCAGGTGAGGCGATGCCTCACCCTGCTTCAGCTCTCGCAGGTCGGGCTGCAGCAGCTGACCGGCACCGATTGTCCGGCACTCCCTAGTGAGATGAACCTGGTACCTCAGTTGAAAATGCAGAAATCACCCATCTTCTGTGTCGCTCGTGCTGAGAGCTGGAGACTGGAGCTGTTCCTATGCAAAGCTTGATTTCTAACATGATTCCTACCATGGAGAATCTGGTCTCTTTGAAGAAACATCCAATTCCAAGACTAAAACTGGGATGACACAGAAAAAACTTGCGATATCAGGATATCTTCCTGTGGAAGGAAATTAGGGAGTGCCAAAAAAAAAAAAAATAGACAGGTAAGGGTCAAAAATAAAGCAAGAGCCAGTTTCAAGGAGCCCTTGCTGACCAGATGTAGAACAATTTGGGCATCAAAATAAAGGTTCAATGGATTGTAAAACTATACTGATAATAGATAGAAAGAAAGACAGAAAGACACACATGAGGCAGAGAGAAGTTTCCCCTCAGGTGGCATGCGGAGGGCCACCTGTGCTGAGAGCTGCAGAGGCAGCAGGTCACGGGTTTGTGGTAAGAATAGTGAAGATGGACAGGAGTGTGAAACAGGCATCACTGGAGGCACAATGCAGGAGAAAACATTGATTAGGGGCCGAATATTTACATATTCTCAATGTGTTTCTTTACAGATTGCTTTTTAATTGCAACGTTTCTCCATTTACTGAGAAACAATCAATTCCTTGACTGGCTGTCAAAATGAACATCACCAACATACCATATTTTTCCAGTATTTCCATTTGGAACGACAGGAGAGAAATAAAATGTCTCCACATGAAATTCATACAAGGAGTATATAGCCTGAATGTACACACAAGGCAGCATCTGACAAAACTAAATTGAGGAACACTCTGTGGACTAACTGGCCCAATTCCTTGAAAATGCCAGTGTCATGAAAGAAAAAAGGCTGAAAAATAGTTTTTAAAGAAAGCCTGTGTTCTAAGTAGACATGACAAAAATACAGTATGTGATCCACACCTCAATGCTGCATTGAAGGAGAAAAATGCTTCATGAAATAGTGTTAACTTTGATACAATCCGAATGTGAATGACTGAAGAGGTGGAAACCTTCTACGCAGGGTGGCAGAATAGGATACCTGAAAATACACTGGTTTGGCATAGGGGTTATTTTGTGCTAAAGGCGCCAAGAAAACAGCAGATGTAAGAAGAGCAATTTAATCTCCCTTTTCCTTCCACAACACAAGGGATACAAACTCCTGTGTGAAAGATGTCATCTCTGTAGCAGGAGAAAATAAATGTTCTTCAATGAGAAGTCATAGCTAAGAGAGAATTCTTTACAAACAGATCTTGTTAAAATAATTCTTTTTTTATTTTAGCCTTCCCACATAGTTTAGTTATAGTTCCACAATTGCTTATCTTTGCTCAACTTAGTTTAAAACCATTTATGTTTTACTGACTCTTTGGGTCTTCATTTTCTTATGAAGAATCCCTTGTTAAATCCAGAGCTAACTTTATAACCCAGCTGTTATGAAACAGAATATCCTTGCTCTTATGAAATACACCCTGAAGTTTTGTGGGGTTTTTTTGTTTGTTTTTTTATTATATTTTAAGTTCTAGGGTACATGTGCACAACTTGCAGGGTTGTTACATATGTATACATGTGCCATATTGGTTTGTTGCCACCCATAAACTCGTCATTTACATTAGGTATGTCTCCTAATGCTATCCCTCCCCTCTCCCCTCACCCCACGACAGGCCCTGGTGTGTGATGTTCCCCCTTCCTGTGTCCAGGTGTTCTCATTGTTCAATTCCCACCTATGAGTGAGAACATGCAGTGTTTGGTGTTTTGTCCTTGCGATAGTTTGCTGAGAATGATGGTTTCCAGCTGCATCCATGTCCCTACAAAGGACATGAACTCATCCTTTTTTATGACTGCATAGTATTCCATGGTGTATATGTGCCACATTTTCTTAATCCAGTCTATCATTCATGGACATTTGGGTTGGTTCCAAGTCTTTGCTATTGTGAAGAGTGCCGCAATAAACATACGTGTGCATGTGTCTTTATAGCAGCATGATTTATAATCCTTTGGGTATGTACCCAGTAATGGGATGGCTGGATCAAATGGTATTTCTAGTTCTAGATCCTTGACGAATTGCCACACTGTCTTCTACAATGGTTGAACTAGTTTACAGTCCCACCAACAGTGTAAAAGTGTTCCTATTTTTCCACATCCTCTCCAGCACCTGTTGTTTCCTGAGTTTTTAATGATTGCCATTCTAACTGGTGTGAGATGGTATCTCATTGTGGTTTTGATTTGCATTTCTCTGATGGCCAGTGATGATGAGCATTTTTTCATGAGTCTGTTGGCTGCATAAGTATCTTCTTTTGAGAACTGTCTGTTCATATCCTTCACCCACTTTTTGAAGGGTTTTTTTTTTTCCTTGTAAATTTGTTTGAGTTCTTTGTAGATTCTGGATATTAGCCCTTTGTCAGATGGATAGATTGCAAAAATTTTCTCCCATTCTGTAGGTTGCCTGTTCACTCTGATGGTAGTTTCCTTTGCTGTGCAGAAGCTCTTTAGTTTAATTAGATCCTGTTTATCAATTTTGGCTTTGTTGCCATTGCTTTTGGTGTTTTAGACATGAAGTCCTTGCCAATGCCTATGGCCTGAATGGTATTGCCTAGGTTTTCTTCTAGGGTTTTTATGGTTTTAGGTCTAACATTTAAGTCTTTAATCCATCTTGAATTAGTTTTGCTTCAAAGAGAATATAATAACTAGGAATCCAACTTACAAGGGATGTGAAGGACCTCTTCAAGGAGAAGTACAAACCACTGCTCAATGAAATAAAAGAGGACACCAGCAAGTGGAAGAAAATTCCATGCTCATGGATAGGAAGAATCAATATCATGAAAATGGCCATACTGCCCAAGGTAATTTATAGATTCAATGTCATCCCCATCAAGCTACCAATGACTTTCTTGACAGAATTGGAAAAAACTACTTTAAAGTTCATATGTAACCAAAAAAGAGCCTGCATTGCCAAGTCAATCCTAAGCCAAAAGAACAAAACTGGAGACATCACGCTACCTGACTTTAACTATACTACAAGGCTACAGTAACCAAAACAGCATGGTACTGGTAAAAAAACAGACTCTTCTCACCCCCCATCTGCCTCCTGTATCTGTTACAAAGGCCTAGAAAAGAACAGACACATGGAAAGGAGAGCACAGCTGACCCTTGAACAACACAGGTTTGAAGTGCCCAGGTCCTCTTATAAGCAGATTTTTTTTTTCCCAAAGAAAAATTGACCAAAAATACAATAGTCTCAGATACACAACTACATGTATGGAGAGCTGACTTTTCCTCCATGAGGATTCTGCAGATCCTGCTGTAGGACTTGAGTATTTGTGGATTTTGGTATAATTGGGTCCTGGAACCAATCTCCTGCTTCTACCAAGGGATGACTGAATTTGGGTGAAATTAAAAGGAAAAATAAACACTTCAATTAAAAGGCTCTAAAAAATAGGTAATAAATGTAATGTGTTGGAGAAAGTGGTTATATTTCTTTCATGCAAAAATTTTTAAACAATGTCTCCACACGACATAGCCTCTCACTCTACCACAGCCATCAACTCCCTTCAAACCTGTTTTCCAAGTGTTCCCATAGTGAATGTGGAAGACTGGACCCTGTTTTCTACTTGAAAGGAAAAGCAACAACCCCACGGTGGAAATCTGGCCTGGTCACTGTCACAGGGTCGGCATCACTTTAGCCACTATTACTCCTGTGGGAACCCGGGTACCCCCTCGTAGGAAATAGCAGGAGAATCCATTTAGCTGCTATTGCTCCTGTGGGAACCCGGGTACCCCCTCGTGGGAAATAGCAGGAGACCTCCATTACGTACTGAAATGCACAAACACATCAGGAGCAGTGAGAAATCCCCTTAACAGTGCTTTTCTGAATTGCCCCCAGTTCCGAAAAAGAATAAAGAATATATATTACCTTTATAATTAGAAAAAAAAAAGTTAGTTTAAATGTGTGCCAGTGAACTTTCTATTTGCCTATCAATGTTCAGATTTCCTGTTATCGCTTCCAGAATGCCTTCATTGTTTTCTTCAGGACACAACTCTATATGAAACTTCATGTCCCAAGAATGAGCTCTTTTATTTATATTATTATTTACATATGTCCCATGTCCCTTTTAAAACATCAAGTTCTTGAAGCTGCTCAATCATGTCTAAACATCTTCATGCTTCCCAGAGGATTGGGAAAAGTGCCACCCTTTATAAGTGCTCATTCAACTGAAAGAAATAAAAGTGTTACTTTGGACTGTTTTATCACACACACACACACATACACACACATACACACACACATATATATATATAGATCTTATATTGAGGTCATAGAGACCCTGGGGTTATGTCCTGGTCCGATTCATTTGCATTGAAAATACACAAATGAGGGGACCATTTGTATTTAGTCTCCTTTCCAAATCTCTGAGTGCTACTTCACACCATAACCTGACACTAAGAACCAGATGTTGTAAAGTAATGTCCCAGTGCTTTTTGAATTTATGGGAGATTTGAGAGAAGGTGGATTGCTGAAATAAAAATACAACACTCTGAGAATCTCGTATGCAGGTGTGCTTGCAGACTCACCAGAGGACTCCATATTATTTTGATGTCCATGTTTCTTAACTGGGGCACAGTGCCATGTTGAATAATATCAATACAGAAACTTCTACTTCGAAATGTGCATGTCTTTGTAAAACTGAAAAGTAAAACACTATTCTGAAACAGTTTGAAAATTGTGAAGTGTTGACTCCTGAAATATTGCTGAGATCAGCAAAATCTATAATTGAAAAAGTATAGGTCCAGTTTTCGTGGCCTAACAAGAGGCTCAACCTAATACTGAAAAATTAAAAATATCTTCTAACTTGTTTTTTAAGGTGTGCTCTAGGATTTCCTCCCTAACATATATATTTTTTTAATTTTAACATATCATTAAGGTAAAATGTTTCAAAATTAAAGAAAAAGATTTTTAAAAGTATATACTCATATTCTCACCTCTTCTTTAAAAATTATAATTTAGCCATATTTGCATGAGGGTATTTTCGATGACATAAAACAAAGCGGAGGCCGGGCTCGGTGGCTCATGCCTGTAATCCCAGAACTTCGGGAGGCTGAGGCGGGAGGATCAAGAGGTCAGGAGATTGAGACCTTCCTGGCTAACACAATGAAACCCCATCTCTACTAAAAATACAAAACAATTATCTGGGCATGGGGGCAGATGCCTCCCAGCTACTCAGGAGGCTGAGGCAGGAGAATGGTGCGAACCCGGAAGGCAGAGCTTGCAGTGAGCCAAGATGACTCCACACCACTGCACTCCAGCCTGGGCAACAGAGTGAGACTTCGCCTCAAAAACAAACAAACAACAACAAAAAATAAAACAAACAAACAAAAAATCAGATATAGTTGAACCTTCCTTTTTGTTTCCTCTCCCAATCTCTTTCCTATTTCTTTTCTCCCCAAAGATGACCACTATTTTTAATTTTTTATCTTTTAACTGTGTTGTTAAACTGGCATTTCTAAAAATTAAAGAGTTCACATTTGATGTAAATATATACTACATATCATGGTGCATCTTGCTCTTTTCATGAGATATTTTAAAATGTGCACCCATTAAAACGGGTGCACCTGTCCCTAAACTCATCATGTCACTGATGCACGTCTATTTGTCTTTGTCTTCCAATCCGTTGGTTTACCTCTTTTAATTGTGATGGAAATGTATGTGGCTTGGAAAGTTCCCTCCCCCAACATCCTCACCTAATCTGGGTGTTGCCAGAATGCTACCTTTTTCTCAATCTCATTTGTCTGGAACACTATCTTATTTTAATTTTAATTCTCATTTGACTTAATAGGTTTCAGTTTTGTCATTTTTGAAATATTTGTTTTGCCATACCATTCCCTCGTTTCTGAATTACCTGTGCATAAATACCCTGATGATTTATCTATGGGGTTGCTTGATTATTTGTATATTTGCCTTACTTTACTGACTTTCAATTCAAATTTTGAATACAAATTACTGGTTGATTCAATGTAATGCAAACATCACGCTGGGGATATTCTCTTTTGAACATATATATGACATATTTTATTAAATAAAGCTTTAAGTTTTAATGTCACATTTATTGATCGTATGTTTAATCATTTCTGCTGTAGCATATTTTACTTTACTGTGAAGTCATTAGAATATTTTTGTATTATTTTCTAGAAGTTTTATCAATTACCTACCTTGAATTAATATGTTTTTAATGGTGGGAGAAGAAGAAACAATTTTTCTTCACTGGATCTTAAATAGTACTGCCTTTCCGCACTAATTTGCAGTGTCATCGGGGTTATTTATCAGGTCTTTATATGTAAGAATTTGTTTGAGTTCTCTTTTCTGTTGCATTGGTCCATTTTATTCTCTCTGTTGGTACCACACTTTCTTGACATACACATTATTATTTGTTTTCAAGTATATCCAGGTTATTTTCAGTTCATTAGCCTTTCATAAAATTGTAGGTCAACTTCCCAAATTTAATTTTAAAAAATTATATGGGTGTTCAAAACGCTGAATATATGGATTAGTTTCAGAAATAGTGACATTTTACAATATCCCTAAGCATATTATATTTCCCATTTTTATATCTTCTGTATTTGGTAATATTTTATATTAATTCCATAAATGGTCTCACATATTGGTTAATATAGTATCTTACAGGTTTGATTACAGAGAAGATGGATCCTTTACTTTCTTATTACATTTTCTATTAGTGTGTGTGTGCACATGCACATGTCTGTGTATTGATGAAAAAGTGAAATCAATCTTGTTTTAGACAATCTTCCAATGCATTGTCTAATACCTAAGTTAATGTAATCATATTTTCTGTTAATGAGGCATGTTTTCTTTTCTCTAGCATTTTTAAGTTTTGTTGCTATCATTGGTTGTGTGCTTCTTTCCTGGCATTTTGCACTTTTGGTTAAAATTTCTAGGTGGATGTTGAATAAAAATGATGACAAAGAGAAAACTCATTTCAACAATACCAAAACACTTCAATTAAAAGGCTTCTAAACTTTTACCACTAAGTCTGCAATATGCTTAGTTTCAATACAGATTCTTTTATCACATTAGTATTTTGACTATTCCCCCATATTTTAAAAGAAATATATGTGATATATTATATGTTAATTTATTTGCAGTGTTAGCGTTGTTTCAACCCAGTTTTTAAGATTAACATGATTTTTTCCCTGTTTAAATAGATAGTTTCTTAAACAATCCATTTAATACAGATTTTTGGAGCTCAACTGCTATTGCAAGATGATTTTATTGTTTATTACTCTTGATTTATTTAGCTAAGTATAATATTACCAGTTGACAATTATTTTCTCTGATTACTTTGAAGTTGTTAATCATTGCCTTTAAGTTTTTTTTAAATTTTGGTTAAAAAACACACATAATGAAATTTACAATGTAACCCTTTTAAGTTATGTTAACACTACAATTCAGTAGTGTTAAAAATACAAGTATTAAATATATATATTCAGCACTGTTAAATATATCTATTTAAGTTATATTAACACTACAATTCAGTAGTGTTAAATATATATTTATATATTAAATTAATTTGTTAAATTATTAATTACATTAAATTAATTATAAAATCATTTAATACAGATTTTTGGAGCTCAACTGCTAATGAAAAATAATTTAATTAATTTATTAAATTAAATATATATACACATTGATAAACAGATCTTCAGAACTTTTTCATCTCACAAATCTGAAATTCTATAGCCACTAAGACCCTCCCCTTTGCTTCCTCCCCACATCTCTTGATAACCACATATCTATTTTTTGTTTGTGTTCATTTGACTACTTTAGATATCTCATATATATGCAAACAGTTTTTTGATTTTTTGTAACTGCTTTGTTTTACTTAGCATAATATCCTCAAGGTTCATCACGTTGTAGCATATAACAGAATATTTTTCTGTGTATTTAGTTTATTTCCATCTCCTGGCTATTGCCAATAACGTTGCTATTGACTTTATGCTATTTATTGTTTCTGTTTATCTAATTTTCTTCATATATATGTTTCTTGTAAAAATATTTTTTTAAAATTTATATTAGTACTAAATATTTAATATTCCTACAACCTACCTTTTTTTCATCTTTTGTGGTATTCACAGTCACTTGAGGTGAAAAAACTGCTCTTTTTTATATTCTGGGAAATTATCATGTGTATCTTTTATAGTTTCTCTGTAACATATTTGTTTTCATTTTTGACTTCTTTTGTAATTACTATTAGATATATTTTGAGAATTTAATTTTTATTCTACTAAATAACTGGGATGTAAAAGTAAGTTCCATGACTTCAGACCCAGTGCTCATTTTATTATATCTCAGGGACCGGGATAAAAATATAAACTTGTTTTTTCATCTTTGGTAACTTTCTACCTATCTTTGGAGTCTCTCTTTTACCCACGATTCTTTGTCATACTCTCCTCAGGGGTCTGCTAAATCTGAAGAAAATTAATGAAGGTGATTCCTGCTATAAGAAAACACAAAGATTCTAAATGCAAAGATTCTAAAGGTGTCTCTTTCTTGGAAACCTGCAAAGAATTACTACTAAGGTATTATCAAAGAGATTGCTAAAGTTGGATTTGTATTCTACTAAACAAAAATTAAATTCTCTTACTATTCTAATGTTTCTTAATATTTATATTTTTGACTCTGTATGCTACATTTTGTATAGACCCAGTTTTTAACATTAATTTTAGTTTTTATTACTCTTGATTTATTTAGCTGAGTATAATATTTTGTATAAATCCTTTATTTCTATTTTGTAATTCACTATTTTTTGACTGTGGTAATCACATTTAGTCTGAAATCTATCCTAATTATTTGCTATATTAAATTTAAAGGGCATATTTCCAATGTATGTAATTGATCTTCTTAAAAATCTCTCTCTTCTTATGTTAATATGTCTGATTTTTATTCAAACTTTTACACTACAATGGTTTGTCTAAGTTACTTTTGGAGCCAAGTAGCTTGTTGTAAATTATAGAGATACCTCAATTTCTCAACCCCACACTATTTTATATAATTATTTCTAATAAAAATCCAGTGGTAACTGGAAGTAAATTGTTCTATAATGAATAAAAAGATTTCAGGAAAGAAAAATTATTATGTAGAGCCTAGTTATCAACATCTCAATTAGGTATGAAAATCTTATACAAGAAGCAGAATGAACTTCGTTTTCTTCCAATACTGATCCTGAAATTCAGTAACATGATAACAAATGGCCTCTTCCTTAGGAAGTGTTTTTTTTTGGAAGGGCCTTCATTTCAATGACCATATATGCCTGATGAACTTCTACTACTATTTGTTTTCCCAGAATACCCTTTAGTCTAAAGGACTTTGGAAAGGGAAGCATAATGAGTAGATAGAATGAATCCCAAGTTGGAGCTTGCATAAATTATAGAATATAATTTTTAGGTGCATATCAAAGACAGCATTAGATAAATTAAAAGTGAACTTAATCCTCAGAGAAATACTCAAGAATGTTTAAATTAATATGTACATTCACATGCAGTTAAATTTTTTTTTTTTTTTTTTTTTTGGAGACACAGTCTCGCTCTGTCACTCAGGCTGGGGTGTAGTGGCGCGATCTGGGCTCATTGCAAGCTCCGTCTCCCGGGTTCATGCAATTCTCCTGCCTCAGCCTCCCGAGTAGCTGGGACTACAGGCACCCGACACCAAGCCCGGCTAATGTTTTGTATTTTTTTTAGTAGAGACGGGGTTTCACCGTGTTAGCCAGGATGGTCTCGATCTCCTGACCTCGTGATCCGCCCCTCTCGGCCTCCCAAAGTGCTGGGATTACAGGCTTGAGCCACCACGCCCGGCCCACATGCAGTTAATTTTTACGAATGCTTCCTGAACCGTTAGCATTGGCTGGTTAAGTGTTTCTATGTCCCCTATTAGTTATCATGTACATCCTGAGGAAACGAGGTTATCTTCATTCTACTTTATTGTAGAAGAAAAACTGAGGCTCATAAAACCCAGCTCACTGCCCCAGGTCATATAATAACTGGCAGAGCTGGGATGTAAAAGTAGGTTCCATGACTTCAGAGCCAGTGCTCTTTTTATTGTATCTCAGGGGCCAGGATAAAAATATCAACCTGGTCATTCATCTTTGGTAATTTTCCACCTGTCCTTGGAGTCTCTCTTCTACCCATGATTCTTTGTCAAAATCCCCTCAGGGGTCTGCTAAATCCATAGAAAATTAATGAAGGTGATTCCTGCTATAAGAAAACACAAAGATTCTACAGGTGTTTCTTTCTTAGAAACCTGAAAAGAATTACTACTAAGGAATTACCAAAGAGATTGCTATAGTTGTATTTTTCTTAGAAGGTAAACAATTTTAAGTCTAAAGGCAATGGAAATATTAAAGGTAAACAGAGGTAACTTCATGTTTCATCTCCTTCCAAGATTTAGCTGCAAATGTCCAGGAAAAAAAAAATAGTCCAAGAGGCAATTTGGTTGCTGTCAAAGGATACAATTTTAACAAATTAAGTTGTAAAAATCAAATAGACTCTTCTTAGCAATTCATGAATCAGTCATCCTTTCCTCTAAAAATGAATACGCTCACATGAGCAGAACAGAGGGGGTGGGCTTAGGACTCAGAAAAGGCTGAAGAAATTGGAAAACGGGAGCAGAAAGAGGACTGGTCTGTTATTGCTGAGTAGTATTCCATTATCTGGATGTGTGCTCCCGTTCTTTTTATTTATTTTTGTTTTTATTTTTTTTTTTAACTTTTATTTTAGGTTTAGGGGCACATGAACAGGTTTGCTAGATAGGTAAATTGCATGTCAATGGTTGCTGTGCAAATTATTTTGTCAGCGAGGTCACAAGCATAGTCCTGAACAGGTAGTATTTCCAGCCTCACCCTCCTCCCACACTTCACCCTCAAGTAGGCTCCGGTGCCTGTTGTTCCCTTCGTGTTCACATATATTCAGTGTTTGGCTTCCACTTATAAGTGAGAACATGTGGTATTTGGTTTCTTGTGTCTGCATTAGTTTTCTTAGGATAATGGCCTCCAGCTCCATCCATGTTGCTTCAAAGAATATGATCTCATTCCTTTTAATAGCTGCATAGTATTCCAAGGTATATATGTACCACATTTTCTTTATTCAGTCTACCATTGATGGACATTTAGGTTGATTCCATGTATTTCCTATTGTGAATAGTGCTGTGATGAACATGTATTTTCCTGTGTCTTTATGGTAGAATTATTTATATTCCTTTGAATCTATACCCAATAATGGTAGTGCTGAATCAAATGGAAATTCTGCTTTAAGTTCTTTGAGAAATCACCAAACTGCTTCCACAATGACTGAACTATTCATAGTTTATATTCCCACAGGCAGTGTATAAGTGTTCCCTTTTCTCCACAACCCTGCCAACATCTGTTATTTTTTGACTTTTTAGTAATAGCCATTCTGGCTGGTGTGAGATGGTATCTCATTGCGGTTTTGATTTGCATTTCTCTAATGATTAGTGATGTTAAGCATTTTTCCATTGATACACTCAACAAAATGGACCAATCTCAAAGGCATGCTGAGTGAAACAAGCCAGGAGAAGTAAAACTACAGGCACTAAAACATCAGTGGTTGCTTGATGAAGGAACGGCCTGGCTAAAAGGAGCGGCACATGGGAGTTTGGGGGCTACATGGAGGTTCTATATTTTAGTGTGGTACTCATTCTGTGAATGTATACCATTGTCAAAACTCAAGAACTATAAACCAAAAAGGGTGGATGTTATGGTATGTAAGTTATGCTTCAATTTTTTAAAAATCCTTAACAGATAAAATAATGTCTCGAAATTTTAAATAAATAGGCTCAAACAGGGGGAAAAAAAAGGAGGACTGATCATTTCAAGTTACTTTTCTTTTAGAGATTCTTGTTTGCTTGAAGGATTTGGGTTCCATCTCTCTCCTGATTTCTTGGAAAGGAAATGTCTTAGGTTTTGGTGGAATCTTTGTATGAGTGACCATTCAGGCGAGCTGTCTGTTAACGCCCCTATCCTAGTGCCCACTGATGCTGGCCACTGTGTTCCTCAGAAGAGCAGTGCCAAGTTACTTTGGAAGTTTAATGAAGTTGCATACTCCCCATTACTGCAGGCTCCCAACACTGAAGAGTACTCACAAAAGCATAAAGAATGTCTTCCCCTAAAACTTCCCCCCAGTGAACCCAATGTATACTTTATTCCTTGTTTGATTTTGCTCCTGAGAGGTGCTTTTCCTGAGGTTTCTTAGCAAATTCTTTCTTACTGTTTCCATTGCCCACTTGGTTGTAAAAGCTCAGTGAGATATAAAATTTAAAATCAGCATAATGTAGAACTATATATATGACAAAACTACCATCGACATAACTGCCTTTTAGTTTATGGAAGCACAGGGTGAATATAATGAACTTAAAAGCAGTGTACACTCATGCTTCCACTAAAAAACAAATATGATTTTTATATTATATATAAAATACGAAAATCGAGACCAGTTCTCCTTATTCATTATATCCAATAACATTTATAGTTGAAATATTGTGAATAATCGAATCCTGCAAACATTTTTACACTTCAGTTCCAATTTCCCAAGGGGTCTGGAAATTAAGTTTTAAGTTAGTTTAACTAAAACTGCCAGGAGTTGCAAAGCCACAGGGGTAGTTAAGCACAGAGAAATCATGTGCTGAAATTGATGCCATCTGACCAAATAGGAGTGGGTGGCCAGATCCCAAATGGGAGATGATAAGTTTGTCATTTCCTTTCAGCTGACTGGACTTCCCAAAATATTCCTCCTGATCTTTGCGCTCGAGCCCCCTATGATTTCGGGTTTGTGGTCAGAAATCTGGAGCCCACGTTGAACTTGTCTCTGCTGACAGATTTCTCTTTACTTCTTTCCAGAATAGCCTTTGAATAATTTATTTGAACTACATTTAAAATTTATTAAAACTAAAATATGTTATTTTCTATCACAAAGGGTGAAGCTTAAGGACTCAATTGATTCATTTGTTGACTAATGATTTCAATTTATGGTAATGAGAGTCCTGGTAAGTTGGGTGACTTCCCCAAGTTAAAAAATAAAATAAAAACAACAACAAACACAAACAAAAAAGCCACACACACACACACACAGTAAAAAACAGAGCTTGTACAGACTAAACTTATCATCTGTTATTATTACTATGTTATTATCAGTCTCTATTCAATCGAGTCAAGCATCTAGTCTTCACAAACATCAGGAATGTTTAATCTTAATTTAGATTTAGTCCTAAAAGATGCCAGGATTCATATAGCATAAAGATAATTGATTTTGCCACTCAATAAATACAAAGTTTAATTTGGTTGATAAAATTAATGGATGGGTGTGTAAAAAGTAATTATCTAAAATGTTAATATACCAAACATTATGAAAATGGTCCTTATGAGAATGCACAATTCACCTTACAAAACTGCACGATAAAGTGTAGGAGAATATCACACCTCATCTCTGCAAACCTTAGTTGTATCTGTAACATGAAATGAGTGAGATGGGTGACCTTGGAAGTATTTTCTAGCTCTCACAGTCTGCAAAAGGGTGACTTAAGTATGAGGAATACATTTCCCCAAACCTTCACATGATTCTCAGTTCTAGAATATCAAGGGTAAAAAAGAATAAGAAAAACATGCACAGCCAGAAATAGTAAAGGTGGAGGTAGTTTTTATGCCCTCGGTACATAACTTGCCTGCTTTGGTATATCTCTCATTCTTGGAATAATTTGCAAATTTGTGCTAGGAATAGAAGTAGAAACTTCTAGGATATCTTCTCTCTCCCTGTCATAGAATGATCTCAGGACTCGACTTTCTTTAACTTATATTCCTTTTAATTCCTTCTCTGAGTGAATCTTATCTCAGTTATCTTTGGTCAATCACTCAGCAACACCAAGCTGTAATCTAGCTAGCAAATAAGTTCCGAAGTATTTTATAAATAGCACAAATCAATAAATAAATGTGATATTAATCCATTTGCCATAAATCATTTCTGCACTCAATGAATGGCTATTTTCAACCTCATTTTGTACACAGACCTTTAGTGTTGGCAAATGAGAGCACAGATATCTTGGAACAAAGGGAAGAATCAATTCTGAGGCAGAGCCAGAGCAGTTGGGAGGAGCTGCCTTTTCTTCCCAAGGGTGGAGTGCCTTCCCTGTTCTCACTACATCTGGCAGCACAGATGGCAGGAAAATTAATAGGAGGGAGACAGTATTGACCTCATGTGGATATAAACAAGTCCTGAGACTACACAGGAGGGCCAATCTGATAATATCCTTAGAAGAGACCTTGAAAGTTCATTGAGTTCAGCTCCCTGCTGCTGAAAAAGCCATGCTTGACAAAGTCCCATGTCCTGAGCTAGCATCCTTTAGGTCGCATCCACAGAGACGCTAGGATAGGTCACCGAGAAAAACCATGCCGTCCATCTCCCTAGGTAAATATGAACGTCTGTTTTATATTAGTAAATTTTCTTGGCGATAGGGGTTTGGGAAAATGACTGCTTCAGTTCTTTCTATCACATGCATTAAACCCATTGCTGGAATCATTAAAAGCAGAAAGCCTATAGAAAGATGTTCATTCTCAAACACTTTAGTAGAGTTAATTCAACTGGCTTGTTTCCAGGAGATGTTGGTAATTGACACGAATCACTAAATAAATGTCATCTATTGATTATAAAAGCATTGATCCAAAAGTGATCTGGGTTTTGTAAACATTGTTTGTGGCAGCTCTAGACAGATATTTTTAGTGGGCTGACCTCAAATTGATTCTTACTCCCGTCTCTGTCACCACCCCTCATTACAATGGCCTTTGTGTGACAGTAGACCCTAATTCAAGGCCTGTTGTAGGGTTTTAAAAATGGATTTGCCTTTCTGATTAAAGAGACACCTACATCTCATGTGGTATCTTTCCTTTTTAGTTTTCCTGAACACGGAGTTGATGATACAGTCATGTTGTATCAAGTGATACAACCACTTATCTGTGGTTTCACTATCCATGGTTTTAATGTTCCATAGTCACTCATGGTCTGAAAATATTAAATGGGAAATTCCAGAAATAAACAACTCTTGAGTTTTTAATTGTGAGCCATTCTATGTAGTGTGATAAACTCTTCCACACTTCCGCTCCAACCTCCCTGGAAGAAGAATTATGCGTTGGCCCAGTGGTTCTATGCTGTCTAGGCTTCCCACAGGTGAGTCACTTAGCTGCCTCGGTTATCAGATCAACTGTTGTTGTATCACAGAGCCTGTGTTCAAGTAACACTTATTTTATTTAAGAATGGCCCCAAAGCACAAGAGTAATGATGCTGGCATATTATAATAATTGTCCTATTTTAGCATGTTATTGTTGTTAATCTCTTATTGTGCCTAATTTTTAAGTTAAACTTTATAATAACTATGCATATATAGAAAAAACATAGTCCTGTATATTGAGAGTTTGCTATTATGTGTGGTTTCACGCATTCACTGGAGGCCTTGGAATGTATAACGGGGGACTACTGTATATTGCAACCATGGAAGTAAAGCAAGAGAACTGCAAATTACTAACATTGCTAGTATTTATTTTCAGCAACTTTCCTGGCAATACATTTTTATTATGTGAAATTAATAAACTTTAATTCGAAGCCACATTTAATTCACTAACTTTATTTGAAAACACACCTAAGTGATGCACTAACTATTGTGTAAATATTCTTTGAAATATCTTAATAACAAAAAGTCTATGCCATGGTAGTCAGAGTAATACTAATCTATCTCTTTAAGAATTACTTCCTCTGCTATATTTAGGTTTATAACCTGGAAAGCACTTTCAAACGCTGTATCACCATGAAACCTTCTCCTTAGCCACGAAAACTTTCTCACTCCAAGCAATTTTACTCTATCTCAGCTAAAATGGCTATTCCTCCTGCATATTATCACCATTTAAAATCAAATTTGGAAAAGGTGCTAGATAGTCATGCATGTCTGAAAAACTGTACAAAATAAAACAGAAGAATAACTTTTTTATGAGGAAGGTTTAATGGTTCTCTCATTTAGTTTGCATACAAATCTTCGAAAAAACTTGATGAAACACTGATATTTGGCCCCACTTCCAAAAATGGATCCACTAGGTCTAACTGTGGAGTCCAGGAATTTACATTCCTAACCAGTCCCCAGGCAATCTTGATGTTGCTGGTTTCAGGACCACATTTTTTGTAGCACAGATATAAATAATTTCAAACAGTGCTCATTAACAACACCTGTTATACTTGCACTTCCTTCAACATGGGGAGGCCCACTGTCTTTGGGAAAAGTGTTGCCACATGGTATCTTAAAGCTGTTTCTATCTAATATGACCAGCGCATTAAATTGGCAAAGTGCCAGTTGAAATTTAGTCCAATAGTCTGATTTTCAAGACATACAACTCTCAAACTTACTGAAAACATGTATGCAAATAACAAAGAAGTGTTGTCTTACTCCAGGTCTGACAGCTCTTGTTTTAATGGTTTCCCACAATTTCTATCTCTGAAAATCATTGTGATCCCCGCCTGCTCTTATGACTTATGAATAATCCTTAAAAGCATGTTAATGTTGTCGTAAAAGAAAATGCAGAATTTAAAATTCACAGAAAAATACATGACCATGTTATGATACAATGACATTTTCAATTTTTAGAAACATTTCCATTTAAATAAGGAAGAATGTGTGTTCACCACTAATCAGTATTCTTTTCTTCTATTTCCAGTTTTAATCGCTCACACACACACTTGTGCTCACAATGACAAGTTTTGTGTGCTGGTGGAGGCAGGGAAGATATCACTCTATGCTTGATGGAGAGGGCAGGCTGCTCTGATGAATTTCATGCAGCAGGTGTCTGTTAGACTATTATTTAATCTCTGCTTTGGGAAAGAGCAATCAAATGATAGCTGTTGGTATTTGTTTAATAAAAACTCCAGATGTTGACAGTTTTCCCATGGCCATTGATATATAATAATTTGCACACAGCTGCAAAAAAAAAAAGAAAAGAAAAGAAAAAAATAATGAAAGAAAAGAAAAAGAAACCAACCATCAAGCCCAACGACTTCATGATTACCACTGGGAATAATTCTTTTTTGTGTGTTTTATGCACAGCCCTCATGGCATGACTCACATATTTTTCAAGTGTTAATTTGAGCCAGTTAAGTGAGATTTATTTGCATTTATTCTCTCATACTTTTATAAAGAGCTGTGACACACACGAATAGGGGGATTTTAATATTTTCATGGGACAATAGAATGTCATCATTTCAACTCTCTAGTTAACCTGAAAATACATTGTTATGTGGGGCAGAGTTTGGAAAAATTTCTGTTGTACAAGTATGTTTATTCAAATTTTGAACACAAAGATAATAAAGCACATGCTGCTGATTGGTTAAACAGTAATTCAAATTTGGATTCTCCAAGATTCATATTTTTCCCAGGGTATTTAAAAAAATCTTTCCTCATTTTTATTATGTACTATCAGCTAAATGCCAGAAACGTAAACATCCTAAATTTGTTCCACATCCATAGAGTAGAGAGATTTTTGGATCTATTTCTGAATTGCTTCAGAATTGATAGATGGTTTACACTGGAGAGAAAAGACAAGTATGCTCTGGATTTTGTAAGACACATGAAGCTGGCATGCATGTTATAGGAATGAAAATATTGACAGAAACACATATCACGTACATCTCTTGATCAGTCCTTTCAGTTACTTCATGGGTATAGTCTGTTAGGAGGGTGCAGGTGATTCTCATCAGTTGTTTAGAGAATGAGGCCCCAGCCTGAGACACCGGTGGCCAGGCTGCTCTGCGGCAATGCACATCGTCCTCCAACTCAGTCAGAAGGTGAAATTTCTAAGGTATTCAGTCACCAGGGAGGCAGGGATTTAGTTCTGCCTGCTCTCCTGACCTTCGGAGTCCTTGCAAGTGATCTCACATTTATAGCAGGGTTGCCTGGCTTTTCTTTCTCTCCTACAGCCCCATGCTTGTCACTGTTTGAATGTGAATGGCCACCGCTACATAAAGCCATACTGAAATCACCAACAAGATATGGTTGAAAATTTGCATTATAAACACTAGGTAATTATAAAATACTGTATTAGATGCCTATTGCTGCTAAAACAAATCACCATATACGTATTGGCTGAACACAAATTCATTATCTTTTAGTTCTGGAGGTCAGAAGAAGGAAATGGGTTTAATCGGGTTGAAACAAATCTGTCCTGAGGGCTGTGACCTTTCTGCAGCCTCTGGGAGAGATTCTGTTTCCTTGTCTTTCCCAGTATCTGAAAAGGCATTTTTGGCTCCTGGCTCCTGCCCCTTCAAGACAAGCAGAGGACCATCTACACATTGCTCTCTAACTCTGACCTTCACTTCCTTTGCTGTGTGTTATTTTCTCTCTCCTTGCCTCCTTCCCTCTTGTGAGAATCCTTGTGATTACATGTAGTTCACCTGTCTAAGCCAGCATAACCTTCTCGTCACAAGAGCCTTATCTTAATCACGCCTGTAAAACCTCTGTTGCTACGTAAGGTAATAAAGGACCCACAGGTTAGGACGTAGACATCTTGAGGCGGCAAATATTATTGTGCCACAAGTACTCTAGAAATTACATACTCTCCTTGCAAAATTCAAATGAGAGAATGTAATTCAGACATGCTCTACATAGTTAATTATAGGGCATGGCCATTACAAAATAGTTCTGTGATTTATATAAAGTTTCAAACTATTCTTCCAAAAATAGTACATACATATATATCATATGTGTATATACTCATAAACACACAACTTACCATTCTGTAAGTTGTCTGTTTATTCTGTTGATAGTTTCTCTCTCCATATATATACATATATATATGTGTGTGTGTGTGTGTGTGTGTGTATACACCAAAAAATGATTAAATATAGCCAAGGCCTAAGTAAGATAACTTAGGAGGATGCAGATAATTCTTATGAGTTTTTTACGAGTAACATCACTATGAGCATATAAAATTATTACAATATAAAATGAGAATATTAATGAATATAACTTAATATAAACTGATTTGCAAATAAAAATATGTAATAGAACATGTGTAATTGACTCTTGTTCTTTAGGGTCTGTATTTTACTTACTAATGCCATTTTCATTTGATGGTAAAGGATAATTCAGAAAAGAAAGCAGGGAAGAACAGAATGTGGTGACTGTAAAATAGGGGACATAAAACTCTTGGTTATTCTATTATGGGAGGGACAAGAGCACCATTAAGAGCTAAGGTAAATATATGTGCATGTGATGAGTTTCCTGTTATTTACTGTATAAATTTAAGTTCTGTAATAAGTATGACACAGAGATTGGGTAAAGTGGTAACATAAATAGAGAAGAGGTGACTAAGGTCAAATAGAGTGAAACGTTTTAATGGAGATTAATTATGAGATGGAGTTACATCTTGGCTGCTGTGTAGAAACCTGCTGTCATTTACTTGGAAGTTGTTAGGTCCTCATAACACTGATAGGTGTGTGTCTGGGTGCTCAGTGAACCCATCCACTTGACATGCCCTTAACATATTAGGTTGGTGAAAAAGTAATTGCGGTTTGGCCATGACTTTTAATGACAAAAATCACAATTACTTTTGTATCATCCTAAGAGTTTCTACCATTCCCAGTGTGACATTCAGAAAATCATTTCATATGTGGAATGCGAGGTATTTTTTCTGTGGTTTTCCAAAATGCCAATGATTGTGTATATGGAAAAATATGGATATTAAAATATGCAACTACTTATTTAAAAAGAAGGGCCACAAAGAAACAACATTTCAATACTTTTCCTGTGGTCCCCAAATAACTGGACTATGCAAACTAGGTACCCATCTACAAAGAAATTATCTTGGGATTCCACATTCCTCTTCCAGATTCTACCTCTGTTTTTTTTTTTTTTTTCCTTATCTGACTTCACATTCATTCGTCAACTCAAAGCCAATAGCATTGAAACAATCGTCAAAAATCAAAAATGTCTTCGCTGCTTAAACATTAGTCATTAATTTTGCTGAGTTTCTCAGCAGCTGCCAAGACACTTGATGAGTCTTCTGACTTTCAAATATTTTATTTTGGCATTGGTGAAAATCCACACTTTCATGGATTTTCTACTATCATTTAGCTGGTGCTTATCAGTACCCTTCACTGGTCGCTGCTCTTCCATTCATCCTGTGCCACCTATTGCATAATCTTTGCTCCCAACTTTCATAGCTTCCAATACCAACAATACACTGTTGATAGCAACATTTATATCTCTATTTACAAACTCTTTTCTCATCTCATAGATATGCAATGGTATAATAAAAATCTGACATATGTCACACACTTATTTAATCCTTTTTTTTTCTTTCTAATATTTATTTTCAATTCAGGGGTACATGTGCAGGTTTGTTACATGGGTAAATGGGTAAATTGTGTGTCATGGGGGTTTGGTGTACAGATTATTGTGTCACCCAGGTAATAAGCCCTGTACCCAATAGGTAGTTTTTCAATCCTCACCCTCCTCCCACCCTCCATCATCAAATAGACCCTGGTGTCTATTGTTTTCTTCTTTGCGGCCATATATAGTCAATGTTTAGCTCCAGCTTCTAAATGAGAACATATGGTATTTGCTTTTCGGTGCCAGCATTAATTCACTTAGAATAGTGGCCTCCAACTCTACCCATGTTTCTGCAAAGGACATGATCTCATTCTTTTTATGGTTAAGTAGTATTCCAGGGTATACATGTACCACATTTTCTTTATCTAGCTTACCATTGATGGGCATTGATGCTGATTCCATTTTTTTGCTATTGTGAATAGTGCTGCAAAAAAACATATGTGTGCATCTAGCTTTTCTGTAGAATAATTTCTTCTCCTTTGGGTTTATACCCAGTAATAGGATTATTGGGTCCAGTAGTAGTTCTGTTTTAAGTTATTTGAGATATCTCCAAAAACTCCTGCTTTCCACAGTAGCTGAGGAATTACACATTCCCACCAGCACTGTGTAAGTGTTCCTTTTCTCCACAGCCTCACTACGTATAGAAATGCTGCTTATTTTTGTACATCATTGATTTTGTATCTTGAAACTTTGCTAAAGTTGTTTATCAGATCCAGGAGCTTTGGGGCAGAACCTATGGGATTTTCTAGGCATAAAATCATATTTTCTGTGAAGAGAGGTAGTTGACTTATTTTCTTCCTATTTGGATGTCTTTTATTTCTTTCTCTTCCTTGATTTCTCTGGCTAAGACTTCCAGTGCTATGTTGAATAGGAGTAGTGAGAATGGGCATACTCATCTTGTTGTTCCAGTTCTCAAGAGGAATATTTCCAGCTTTTCCCAGTTAAGTATGGTATTGTCTGTGGGTTTGTAATAAATGGCTCTCATTATTTTGAGGTATGTTCCTTCCATGCCCAGTTTTAACATGAAGGGACACTGAATTTTATCAAAACCCTTTCTGTATCTCTTGAGATGATCATGTGGTTTTTGTTTTTAGTTCTATTTATGAGGTGAATCATATTAATTGATTTGCATATGCTGAACCACCCTTGAATCCCACCCTTGATTATTTCATGGACCAAAATCCAGTCCATTGTTCCACTGCCATAGCTAAGACCTACACTTCCCTAACACACAGTGATTGCATAAAAAGTTTAACATATGAATATATCAATTCATAGATGATATGAATAACTTTTTTATTACAGAAGCTGGGAAGGGTCAGTTGTAGATGTAGCTAAATAAAAAATGTCAAACTACGCTGTCAGTAATATGAGATTTTCTTGTATAAAACTGCAAAGTTATGCCTCCTGATGAAATTATAAAATAAATCACTGAAAAATAATGCATGCAACTTAAAGAAATACATTCAACATCTTTGAAAGAGTGCATGGATTAGACCAAAATTAAAATGCTAAAGTGTAAATTCTGGTACAAAAAGTTAAAAGAAAATTAAAATACTCAAAAATAAAAATATTTAAAAAGAAAATAAGATTGATAATTTAAATATTAAACTACAAAATTAATAAGCAAAACTACAGAGAGAAAATTTGAAACCAGAAAAATATAGTCAAGGTAATAAAAAAATCAATCAAATTATTCAAAGAAAATATTAATACTAAAGTATATTAAAGGATGCTTGAACTGGAAGCATTAAAAATAAATAGGCTGAAAGAATTACAATGATGTTTGTAAATTTACAGGAGCATAAAATGAATACAGATATAGGTAAATAAAATAAAAGTGTGGAAATATTGTTATATAAATTAAAATTCAAAAGAAAGAGTTATAAATCGCTACAAAATATACTATAACAATAAACAGCCAGTAAATTTTTTATAATAAAGAAAATAAATTCTTGATATTAAAGAAAAAGCATAGCCAAAAGCAAAAAAAAAAAAAAAAGAAGAAGAAGAAAACAGAATCTTCTGAGATGAAGCATTTTCCAGAGCACAGAGAGCAGGATGAGGCCCTTAGAGGTAGAGAGCGAAGGGTGAGGGAAGGAGAGCAGTTCATCAATGTCTGGGACAACTCACATCAGGCAGTTCAAACTCTCACACCAGCTGTCCTTTCCAGGTTCACCCAGAAACACTGCTGTAGTAGTCTATTAAAATTTTAGTAACATTTTGCATAGAGTGAGTTTTTAAAGAGTATTGAGGAAACTGAAGATTGAGTCTATACTTGGATCTAAGTATTTCAATAAGTCTTATCTGTTCACAATTTTCACCCATCAATCATTGACTTTAAAATAAATGACATAGGACTACATACATATGAATATATAGAGTATGATATACATTTATATATAAATATAAGTCTATATAGATACACACTACATTTATATGACTATAGATAATATACATTTATATAAGACTCTCTATCATATATAAATATATATTTGTCCCTAATCACAAAACACATTTGCATATAACATAGGTGAAATCAGAAAATAGTATCTGTAGTTCGGACTTCCTTGATAATCTCTCAGAAAAATAAAGACACCTGGAAAATACGATGAGAAGTACTAGGGAGTACTAATTTCAACCTCTACAAGCAAAATATTATTTAAATTCTGCATTCATTCATTTTATTCACTTAAAAATGTTTTCCAATTATATAACTTCTGGGCATATCACAAGCATTGAATATATATGGCCAAGAAGCAACTGAAATCCTCTACTTTCAGAAGCCTGCATTTCTTGTAGAAGGTATATATTAAAAAGTATTTGATTTAATCCTACATGGTAACTATAATTATGAAAGAAGCATAACACACCTTAGGTGAATATCACAGGTAGACTCAACCTCATTTAAGGGACTATTTTGCCCCGCCAAAAAGTGACTTTTGATCTGAAGCCCACAGCATGAAACAGATTGCCCAGGCAAGCATGCCAAGGGTACAGAAGTAGGAGTGTCTTAAACAGAAGAAACGGCATGTGGAAGTCGTTTTCCAAATTTAATATGTATCAGAAACACCTGGAGGGCTTGTGAAAGTGTGGACTGCTCAGATCTGCCCACAGGGTGTCTGATTCAGAAGTCTAGGATGGGACTCCAGAGTTTGCTTTTCTAATAAATGCCCAGATGATGTTGATGCTGCTGTTCTAGGGCCCTACTTTGAAAAACATTACCATATAGTATAGTTTTGACATGAGAGAACACCAGTCAAGTGAGGGATGAAAACAAGCCAGCATTCTTAAAAGATGAAAGAAAATGCGAAGCAATCTCAAGGTGCAGTTTTTAGGTAGATCAAGACGACGCCATCAAGCATCTCTTAAGCTTTCATTAAAGATCTTTATCTATAGGTATTAGAGAGACATCAAAGGTTTTAAGCAGGAAGGAACAATTTGATGTGTTATAAAAAATTTCATTCTAGCTATGAATGTGGGTAGAGAAGGGTTGGATAAGCATACAGGGCTGAAAATACCAGAAAGAGCATGGCAGTTGTGATGGTCTATGGTGCTTAAGGGAATAAAAAAGGCACACACAAAAAATAGGAGTTTGACAGGATACTTGGCATTAAAATCAGGCAAAACAACTAACAGAAAAAGTGGATCATTTATTTTAATGAGACCAAATATAGTGCATTGATTTAAAAAGAAGTAACTCTGTATTTTAAGGGTCTCTTGGTTAAGGAATAACAGAGGAAGGGGAGACTTCTGATCCCATAAAATAAAGAAGTAGGTTACCATGAAAATCTTCCTACAAATAGCTAAACACTCTGGATTCAATCCAGCCTTTAAAAACAATCCTGGCACTAAAATTGGCAGCAAAATCTGCAGGGGCTATAAGTGAAGAGGAAGCTAACAATCAGGAAACGGAGAGGTTGGCAATTGCTCAACTGAGCCCTAAGGTGATGAGAGGCTTGGGAAATATCAGACATCTCTGCCCCATGGATTGGGAGGAAATGAAACTCATGAATGGGATGAAAGCCCTGATCTTTGGCAATGCTAAAATCTCAGTGACAAGATAACTTCGGCTGCCCAAAACATGAAGTTGAGAGGTAGCATGACTATGAGCCTACTTATGTCGATACTTGGGGGTTGACAGTAAGGGTATTTTTCTAAAAAAGTTGAGTTCTCACGCTGGCACCTTGCTTTCTATTAAGTTGATTTTATATTACTGAAGAGCTGTTTAATGATCAGGCCCATATGAATATGCATCAGCACCTAGACAATGACAGTCTAGTATAAGCCACAGATACAAACTCAAGGCCAATTTGGAAAATACTTCAAATACTGAATAGAAATAAGTAAAGGAAAAAGGAAATCATATCTAACAAAAAGAAATAATCCACCATACTGAAAAGAAGCAGGCATAACAATAAGCAGGTTAATCTCCACAAAACTTGAGACAAGAGAAAAACTAAAAAAGTCTAACGAAATCAGTATTCTTAAAAAGATGACATGATAGGAAGAGAAGTATTAGAAAAGAAAAAAATAGGCATTAAAGAGAGTGACACATACCTGAAAAGGGATCAAATATACCTTTTGAAATAACAAAGAGTTATTCAAATTGAATTCTTAATGAATTACTTAAACAGCAGATTTGATATTGTTAAAAAGAGGAATAGGGAATTAAATGATATATGTGATGATATTACCTAGTGTTACCATCAAAGATGTATTGCAAATAATAAAGAAAAAAATGTTGTCATAGCAATATTAATATCATAAAAATATACTTTAAGAAGTAAATAAATGCAACTGCTCTTTAGGAATAGAGAAAGTTAATGAATAATATTTTTAAAAAGTATAACAAGTATGCATAACATGTAATATCCTAAACCTGTGGCACATACTGTTAAAAGACCAAAGTATATGAAATAAAATTCACGAATGTATCCCCCAAAACCAACTAATGCACAACATAATTAGGAATTTTAACATCTTCTATTTATAATAACCCTTTTTCAAAATGTTTTAAAATAAGTGATCCATATAGATATGGAAAGAATTAAAGAATATAAAAATATAATTAGCAAAGTGAAAGAGAGATTGTTACATCACACATAAAAACATGAATATAATTTTGAAGTGTAGATAGGTAATTTCAATCACGAACATAGGACAAAAAAAAGTCTCAACAAATACAAAGACAGATGATATATCATGCACACACCATAAAATTCTGAATCCATATTTTGAAAAATCACCAAAAGTATCGTACTTTGGAAAATAAAAAATATATATTTAAATAATTCATGTGTTATAAAACAAATAACAGAACATACAAAAGACATACTACTGATTAAGGATAATATTAACAAATGGTATCTCAAAATGTGAAGGCTGCAACTGTGGCAGGACTTTGGAGGACATTTTCCATTTTAAAATTCATTTTCACAAACAGGCTGAGAAATGCATGATAAATATTTAGTTCAGAGAGTTAGATAAATAATGAAAGAGTAAGCACAAAAAATATTTGAGGAGGAACATAATCAATATATGTCTATAGAAAATATTTTTTAAACCTGATTCTTTAACAAACAAGTACTGTTGATAAAAACTCTGCCATAGTGAATCAAGAAAATATAAAGAATGTAAACCTGCAAACACTAGAAATTAAAATAATGTAAAACAATAAATTCAATGGCTTAAAAATCAAAATTATCTAAATAGCTTTACAATCTACATAGAATAGACATTTTCAAAAAGTAAAAATTATTAAAACTGACTCATAATGAAATGTAAGCCTTAATAAACTACTAGTAAAAATTAAAGCTGTAGATTAATTTCTCTAGTTTAAAATCTGTTTTAAAAAGTTCTATAAAACCCTCAAAGAAGTTACCTCGAAATCATACAAATTGCCCCAAAGACTTAAAAGAGGCCAGAGGACTGAGAAAGAGCTTCCAAACTCATTTTATAAGGCTGCCATATCTGTGATAGCAAAAACAGGCAAAGATAGCCTGATAAAGGAAAACTATAGATAAATCAAAGTTAAGATTAGAAATGCAACAATGTGAGGTATAATATTAGTATCACAGCACTCTCACCAAAATTATGAAAGTGAATAAAACACCGATGAACAAACTAGGTTTAACCTATAATGGCCATAATGGTATCATTAGCATTAGATAAACTATATGTTAAATTCTTACCATACTAACAGATTAGAGAAGAAAAGGTGATGTGATCATTTCAATAGATGCAAAAAAAAAAAAAAAAAATTAACAACCAATAAATCTAACTGAACCAAAGCATCCAGAAATTAAGGAGAGAAGATAATTCCCTTCATTTGATAGAAAACAAGTATCAAACAAACTATCCAAAATAATATATAATGGTAAAATTTTAGAAGCAGTTCAATTAAAGTATGAAACAGGCAAAAGTTATCACTCTTACTATGCGTCCACAGAATTTTATTGGAGGTCTTGCATATAAGTAAGAAAAAAGAAATAAAGAATTAGAAGGAAAAACTCAAACAGCAAAACTCATTAAAAAAATATGAAAAATGTGATTCTATAATATAATATTTGAGAGAGCATGAGATGATACAAAATTTAATAGCATTATTATCACTGAGTAAACATGTCAATATATAATAAAAATGAAGATACTGTCAAATTCTGCTGCATACCAGGAAGGGGGAAAATAATCTAACGAATACATTTTTGTTGTTATTGGTTTGTTTTTCATTTTGAGACAGAGTCTCACTCTGTCGCCCAGGCTGGAATGCAGTGATGTGATTGTGGTTCACTGCAACATCAGCTTCCTGGGTTCTGGTGATCCTTCCACCTGAGTCTCCCAAGTCACTAGGTCTACCGGTGCCACCACACCCAGTTTTTTTTTTATTGATTGATTGATTGATTAATTGATTAATTGTATCTTTTGTAGAGATGAGGTTTCTCCATGTTGCCCAGGTTGGTCTCAAACTCCTGGGCTCCAGTGATCTGACTGCCTTGGCCTCCCAAAGTGCTGGGATTTCAGGTATAAGCCACAGCACATAGCCTATGCTAGTTTTTAATAAAGTCAATTACAATAATTTGTCAAAGAACTTAAAAGTAGGACATATACTTTTAAAAACATATGTTTCTCACAAATAGAAGTATATTATTCAACATATACTTTTCTCAAATCATAACAACTCCATGCAATTCCAATAACATTTCCACCAGTTTTTTTCTAATGAAACTGAAGAAAAAATGCTATAAGCTTCACATAGAGGAAGAAAAGCCCAAGAATGGCCAAAACAAATAGGAAGAACTAAATTCGTTATTTACTATTTAGGTAAATTCATTACAAAGCTACGGTAATGGGATGCGGAGGTTGCAGTGAGCCAAGAGTGCTCCACTACACTCCAGCCTGGCGACAGAGTGAGACTCCGTTTTAAAAAAAAAAAAAAAGGAAAAAAAGTATGTTATTGGTGTCATGGTGGACAGTATATGTGTCCCGAAGGAACTAATCATGAAGCATACGTACATGTAAAATTTTCTAAATGTATTGTAACTTTTTATGAGAGGTGAAATTGCAAAGCGGCATGAAAAAATATGTTCTTACTGTGTAGTCTACACAAATATCATCTATAAGACCTCAAAAGGGAAAAAACAAACTAAAAGCTAGATAATTTTTTTATATTGAAATAAACATGTCGTAAATTGAAAGATATCCATGTCTGGGAGATGATATTTTCAAAATACATAACTGAAGAAATGATCAGCATACTGAGTATATAAATAATTAAAATCGTAATTATGTTCAAGTTGAAAAAATAAAAATTATCAAATCATGTAAACAAGCTACTCATAGATTTCAAGACAAATGAATCAAAAAAAAAAGAAAACATGAAAGATAATTGCTTGTACAATCTGATTGAACATATCAGATTAGTGAAGTATGCACAAATTGGATAACTCCAAGTATTAACAACATGGAGGAACCATCATACTCTGGTATTGCTCATATGCACAAGGATGTATGTCCTCTGATGCTTATAGCTGCATTATTTGCCATCAAAATAGAGTAGAAAGTTCTCTAATATTAGGAGGATAAATAAAGATGTTCTACTGAACAATGGAATGATAATCAGTAGTTTAAGTGCATTCGTTAGATACACATTTTACAGTCTTTATTTTGAATGAGCAAGTCAAATGATCCATATAATAAGATATAGTTTACATAAAATCAAAAAAAGTAGAAAAGAAATGATACTATTATTTTTGTATATCTCTATCATCTACCTATGTATCTATCTATCTGTGAACCATCTGCAGAAATTTCTATATCTAGACATAGCTATAGATATGTTAAAAAGTCTAAAGTAATCTTGGATTATGATATAAAATAAGAGATACCATTGGGCCAGGGAGAAAGATCCTGTTTTAGGCAGTATTAAGAGCTGTATTTAAGGGAAAGAAAGAGCAAGTAAAAATCACAAAATATTAACACGTGCTTGCTATTATTTTTATACTTTTTACTATGTTCGAAATATTTTATAGTTAAAATGTTCTTCAATCTACCTTTAAAAAACAGGAAAATGTGTATTTTGGAAAATACTGAAGTATTGGCACCTTCTCAAAAAGCAGGGACACTTTTCTTACTCAGAATTCTACATAAATGCCCACTAAGAGTACATGTTTAATAAAAGCCGTATTTATGACACCACACAGAGGAAAGGAAAGCTTCTGGAAACAAAGTGATGTATTACTGCTACAAAGTCTTAGCCACATTGCTATAGTAGAATTTAGATGCCACTATAAAATGTCTTTTAGGGTGTGGGCAGTGGCTCTCACCTGTAATCCCAGAACTTTGGGAGGCCGAGGCAGGTGGATCACTTGTGGATCACTGGTGGTCTGGAGTTTGAGACCAGCCTGGCCAACATGGTGAAACCACATATCTACTAAGAATACAAAAATTAGCCAGCCATGGTGGCAGGTGCCTATAATCTCAGCTACTCTGGAGGTTGAAGTCGGAGAATTGCTGGAACCCAGGAGGCAGAGGTTGCAGTGAGTTGAGATCGTGCCATTGCCTGGGTCAACAATAGCGAGACTCCGTCTCAGAGGAAAATACACACACACACACACACACACACACACACACACACACAAGTCTTGTAGTCCTTTGGGTATATGTGGCATTGCTAGGTCAAATGGTGTTTCTGGTTCTAAATCTGTGAAGAATCACCACATTGTCTTCTACAATGGTTGGACTAATTTACATCCCCACCAACAGTGTAAAAGCATTCTTATTTATCCACAACCTCGTCAGCATCTGTTGTTTCTTGACTTTTTAATAATCGCCATTCTGAATGGATAAAGAAAATGTGGTACACATACCCGATGGAATACTATGCAGGCATAAAAAGGAACAAGATCATGTCTTTGCAGAGACATGGATGAAGCTGGAAGCCATTATCCTCAGCAGACTAATGCAGGAACAGAAAACCAAACACCCCACGTTCTCACTTTTAAGTGGCAGCTGAACAATGAGGACATAGGGACACAGGGAGGAGGACAACACACACCAGGGCCTGTCAGGGCTACAAGGGGAGCATTACGGAAAAGAGCTAATGCATGCTGGGCTTAATACTAGGTTGATAGGTGCAGCAAACCACCATGGCACACATTTACCTATGTAACAAACCTGCACATCCTGCACATGTAACCTGGAACTTAAAATAGGAAACAAAAAAAACATCTGAAAGTACTTAAATGTCCATGGTTAGGTAACATACAAACAGGGTTGAAACCCAATTATTTAATTACAAGTTAATTTCTGAAAATGTGCCCAATTGGTTAGGAGAAGTAAGGCACAAGGCTTGTCTTGTTGCATTAAGTCTATTCAGGAGAAAAATCCTTGTTATGAGTGTGGTCCATGGATAAAAAGCAACAGCACCAACTGGGAACTTGTTAAAAATACAGAATCGGAGTCACTTTCCTAAACGTAGACAATCAAAGTCTGCCTTTGAATGGACAGATGTATGTGCATTTGTGTTTCAAAGGCATTGCTATAAAAGTAGTTATTGGAATAAATCTGGATGCTTCCTTGAGAAAACACTTAAGAAGCACTTACTGATTAAAACATGTCAATTGTTTTGCCCATTTCCTTTTTTATATATTTATATATTTTATAGCATTTAATATGAGGGTTAGGACTTTTAAATATTATTTCATTTAATCTCCCCCACAGTCCTGAGAGGTCGGTATTGTTTTCTGAATTTTCTTTTTTTTTTTTTTCAATTATTATTATACTTTAAGTTCTAGGGTACATGTGCACAACGTGCAGGTTTGTTACGCATGTATACTTGTGCCATGTTGGTGTGCTACACCCATCAACTCGTCAGCACCCATCGATTCGTCATTTATATCAGGTATAACTCCCAATGCAATCCCTCCCCTCTCCCCACTCCCCATGATAGGCCCCGGTGTGTGATGTTCCCCTTCCCAAGTCCAAGTGATCTCATTGTTCAGTTCCCACCTATGAGTGAGAACATGCGCTGTTTGGTTTTCTGTTCTTGTGATAGTTTGCTAAGAATGATGGTTTCCAGCTGCATCCATGTCCCTACAAAGGATGCAAACTCATCCTTTTTTATGGCTGCATAGTATCCATGGTGTATATGTGCCACATTTTCTTAATCCAGTCTGTCACAGATGGACATTTGGGTTGATTCCAAGTCTTTGCTATTGTGAATAGTGCCGCAATAAACATACGTGTGCATGTGTCTTTGTAGTAGAATAATTTATAATCCTTTGGGTATATACCCAGTAGTGGGATGGCTGGGTCATATGGTACATCTAGTTCTAGATCCTTGAGGAATTGCCATACTGTTTTCCATAATGGTTGAACTAGTTTACAATCCCACCAACAGTGTAAAAGTGTTCCTATTTCTCCACATCCTCTCCAGCACCTGTTGTTTCCTGATTTTTTAATGATTGCCATTCTAACTGGTGTGAGATGGTATCTCATTATGGTTTTGATTTGCATTTCTCTGATGGCGAGTGATGATGAGCATTTTTTCATGTGTCTGTTGGCTGTATGAATGTCTTCTTTTGAGAAATGTCTGTTCATATCCTTTGCCCACTTTTTGATGGGGTTGTTTTTTTCTTGTAAATTTGTTTGAGTTCTTTGTAGGTTCTGGATATCAGCCCTTTGTCACAATTGCTTCAAAGAGAATAAAATACCTAGGAATCCAACTTACAAGGGATGTAAAGGACCTCTTCGAGGAGAACTACAAACCACTGCTCAGTGAAATAAAAGAGGACACAAACAAATGGAAGAACATACCATGCTCATGGATAGGAAGAATCAATATCATGAAAATGGCCATACTGCCCAACATAATTTATAGATTCAATGCCATCCCCATCAAGCTACCAATGAGTTTCTTCACAGAATTTAAAGGAAAAAACTGCTTTAAAGTTCATATGGAACCAAAAAAGAGCCCGCATTGCCAAGACAATCCTGAGTCAAAAGAACAAAGCTGGAGGCATCACGCTACCTGACTTCAAACTATACTACAAGGCTACAGTAACCAAAACAGCATGGTACTGGTACCAAAACAGAGATATAGACCAATGGAACAGAACAGAGTCCTTAGAAATAATACCACACATCTACAGCCATCTGATCTTTGACAAACCTGAGAGAAACAAGAAATGGGGAAAGGATTCCCTATTTAATAAATGGTGCTGGGAAAATTGGCTAGCCATAAGTAGAAAGCTGAAACTGGATCCTTTCCTTACTCCTTATACGGAAATTAATTCAAGATGGATTAGAGACTTAAAATGTTAGGCCTAATACCATACAAACCCTAGAAGAAAACCTAGGTAGTACCATTCAGGACACAGGCATGGGCAAGGACTTCATGTCTAAAACACCAAATGCAACGGCAGCAAAAGCCAAAATTGACAAATGGGATCTAATTAAACTAAAGAGCTTCTGCACAGCAAAAGAAACTACCATCAGAGTGTTTTGCCCATTTTCTAAGGAGACAAGTGAAAAAAACAACATACCTTCAATAAAAACCACTTTCAAAAAGGCAACTTGTATCTGATTTATCTGAACACAGAAAATTAAAGTAAGCTTGAATGATTTGTTTATTTTATATCCCATTTTCAATAAGGAAATAAAGTCAATCACCCAATGCCATACTCTAGTCAAAAATCCCAAGGTTTTCTGACAAATCAATAGAAAACAACAAATTTCTTTCTTAAGAGATAGATAACAGGAATACTGGATTCTACTGTGGCCTGTGTCCACATCCCAGTTTGATGCTGAGTCTAGTATAAAGTATCTTTATGACCAAATACAACAAAACAGAATAAACAAACTATTAAATTTCACTGTGCCTTAGTTTGCTATGTAAAAAAGAAAATATTATAAAAACACCTTTGTGTTTTGTTATACAAATAAGTACATCCAAGAGACGTTTTTGTCAGTAAAATATTAATTTGCATACATAATAGAATTTTTCAAATCTCGCCCTCGTTCCAAAGGTAAATTTCCTGCTAGGAATGGTTGACAGTGACTGTGTGTGTGTGTGTGTGTGTTTTTACTTCAAATTTCTGTAGAAAAACGTGATGCTGGAGCCTGTTTTATACTTTGCTTTTCATTTTTGGTGAGGTTTCAATTCTACATATCTTTCCCCTGATCTCTACAATGAAAGTTTTGTTACAAACTAAAGAACACCAGAAATTTGTCTGCAAAACAAGACATCCTATTCGGAGAGCATAAAATGTTTCATCTTGACTTTTGATGAAAAGTTAGAAAACTGGAATTGATTCAGTGAAGCTGCACTTCACTGCTGAACTTCACTGTTTTAAAAGTTTCCATTTAAAGAGGAGAACAAAAGTTGAATAATGAGTATTTTCCAGGCATGTGAATTAAATGTTTTAAATGAATCAATGTTATCCTTAGACAATTTCAGAAAACATAATGCAGGATCATTGGTATTTCTATTTTTTATTTAATAATCACCATCCTAAAGAGAACAAGCATATTTAAAATTAGGAAATCACAATTACAATGTCTAGCTCAAAACACTACAAATATTAGGGGAGGCTGACTATTCTGTAAGATCATAGTGTACATTGTATCCCTTCTGTTATTTTAGCAATCTTTAGCTAAAGAAATTTATATTATGTGTTAAACTATTTCACACTCTCTGAATAACTCAAAGATGAAAATATCATATCTAATTTATTTTGTTAAATTCTTCCTCTTACATCATTGTACTATACTATTGTTGCTCTTTCTGATGCAAGTACCAGGAAGACAGCTATTTAATTCTTATCTCCCTTAGAAAGGTATCTGTGAATTAGCACTGACTTTAACAGGAAAATTAAAAAGAAAAAGAAAATACAACTGTGTTAAAACTATAGCTCTGTGATCTCTATCAATAAAAAATAAAATTCAAATATGATTGTTTTTTCATGAGCGTTGTTGATAATGTCATGTGAATAAATACAGGGGCAAATGTTTAAAACTCCTACCTAACATCAAGGTTCAATTCCAACAGGTAAGGTGGTTAGAAATTGTCACTGTCACCCTTGCAACAAGAAAAACACTTGAAAAAACTTAAAATCAATGACTTTACTTAGACTCATCAGAAACTGAAGTTTCAGGGCAACTTGCCGGCCCCAAATCTGGAGAGACAAGTGAATACAGAGAATTATAGCCAAGATCAATCCATCAGTTTACCTACAGCAGAAGCCCCTGGAGCCCCACACTGGTAGGAATGCCTAAGTGGTAACTGATGAATTGCTGGAGACAGAGTGTGGACCAGCATGAGAGCGACAAAATACTTAGGAGAAGACCCACACTTCATAGGATTTTCCTCTAAGAAGCCAACCGGGTTTTTCATTTTGAAGAGGCAAGCAAAAACGAACGAACAAACAAATCCCAAACCAATAAACAAACAAAGAAACAAAACTTAGTGTTTCTAGTGGGGAGGGGCAGAGAAGGGATAAAAAATTGGAAACAAGCCCAGAGAATTCTCCAAAACGAAGACTTACCTGTTAGCAAGGCTGAGACTCTACAAGATATTTTTTCTACTTACGAGAAGAGAATTATCCAACGAGGCCTTCCTGTTGTGTCCGGAATTGGTGGGTTCTTGGTCTCGCTGACTTCAAGAGTGAAGCTGTGGGCACTCGCAGTGAGTGTTACAGTTCTTAAAGATGGTGTGTCGGAATTTGTCCCTTCAGACGTCAGATACGTCTGCAGTTTCTGCCTTCTGGTGGGTTTGTGGTCTCGCTGACTTAAGGAGTGAAGCTGCAGACCTTCGCAGTGAGTGTGACAGCTCTGTCGACCCTCGGTTCAGCTCAGAAGTACAGAAAAAGTGGAAGCTGGTTCCAGACAAACCAATGCTCCCAACTCTGAAAGAGTCGGGGGTTGTTAGAGAGCCCTTTCCCAGAAAGCCTGACTCTCGTGTCTTTAGTCTGGGGGCCGCACTAGTTGCTTTTAACTGGCCGACAGGTGCCTGGTATTTAGCCCCCAAATTCTAAGGAAAAATAGGACACAATGGCAAGCAAAAGGGATCTGTTGGTGCTCGCCGCTCGGCGATAGTCGAAGTCCCACTGCCTGGGTGACAGGCAAAAGTCTCACTGCGTGTTGATAGGTGAAGGTCCCATCTGGGTCGCCAAAATGTGTCCTGAATTGGTGGGTTCTTTGTCTCACTGACTTCAAGAATGAAGCCGCAGACCCTCACGGTGAGTGTTACAGTTCTTAAAGATGGTGTGACTGGAGTTTGTTCCTTCTGAGGTTTGGACATATTCAGAGTTTCTTCCTTCTGGTGGGTTCGTGCTCTCGCTGGCTTCAGGAGTGAAGCTGCAGACCTTTGCAGTGAGTGTTACACTGTATTAAGAAGAAAGAGGAAGAGATGGTGAGAAGCAGTAGTGAAGTTCACATCCAAGGTGCACAGAACCACCAAAACACTGAGCTTAATCATAAAATTACATGTTCTCTTCTCTCCACAATTCATCACATCAACCCAGCTCTAGAATAATGATGGGTTATAGGTAAAACAACAAGGCAGTGATGCAATTAAGAAAGAGATTTTAGAGTAAAGACAAAAGGGGATACAAGAATAAGTGCACAAGAGAAAACAGACACTTCTAGCCCCAAGAAGATGTAAATTCTTCATTACTAGTCACCTTACTGTAATGTGTCAACATATGCAAGGCAAAATAAATAAATTAAATACTGAAAAGAGAAACAGAGACAAATCCACAATTACAGTTAGACTTCAACATCCATCTTTCAGTAGTGTTACAATAAAAATTTGATAGACAAATTAAATTCAACAGTGTTGAATTGAGCAAAGAATAATTTGCAAATTGGGGAGAATCCTGTCCAAGTAGGTTCACAATGACTCCCCTGCTGTCATGAGGTCAGGAAGGATTTATGAACAGAGAAAGGACACTGCAGAAAACAGAAGTGAGATACAGAAATGGCTGGATTGGTTATAGCTTGGTGTTTGTCTTACTTGAGCGTGGCTTGGAGAGTTGGTCATGTGAAGGGAAAATATCCTGGGCCTCCAAACTCACTAAGCTATAGGGAAAAGTCAAGCTGGGAACTGCTTAGGGCAAAGCTGCCTTCCATTATGTTCAAAGCCATCCCTCCGCTCACTGAGATAAACGCATATCTGATTGCCTTCTTTGGAGAGGCTAATCAGAAACTCAAAAGAATGTGACCATTAGCCTCTCACCTACCTGTGACCTGGAATCCCACCACCGGCACCCTCCCCCACCGTTAGAGTTGTCCTGCTTTTGCTTCAAGTTGTCTTGCCTTTCAGGACCTGAACCAATGTTCATTTTGAGAGGAGACAACGTGCTAGCAGCCCTCACTCTCAATGCCTCCTCGGCCTTGGCGTCCACTCTGGTGGTGCTTGAGGAGCCCTTCAGCCCGCCACTGCACTGTGGGAGCCCCTCTCTGGGATGGCCGAGGCCAGAGCTGGCTCCCTCTGCTTGCGGGGAGGTGTGGAGAGGGAGGTGCGGGTGGGAACTGGGGCTGCGTGTGGCGTTCACAGGTCAGCGCGAGTTCCGGGTGGGTGCAGGCTCAGTGGGCCCCACACTCAGAGAGGCCAGCCAGTGCTGCCAGCCCCAGGCAGTGAGGGGTTAGCACCTGGGCCAGCAGCTACGGGGGGTGGGCCAGGTCCCCCAGCACTGCTGGCCCCACTCGCACTATGCTCCAATTCTCACCAGGCCTCAGCCACCTCCCCATAGCGCAGAGCTCCGGACCTGTAGCCTGCCATGCCTGAGCCCCGCCTCCCACCGTGGGCTCCCAGGTGGCCCTAGCCACCCGAATGGGCGCTGCCCCCTGCTCCTGTGGTGCCTGTCATCCCATGGACTGTCCAAGGGCTGAGGAGGGCAGGTGCAGCACAGGACTGACGGGCAGCTCTGCCTGCAGCCCCGGCGCGGCATCCACTAGGCAAAGCCCACTGGGTTCCTGAGTCAGGTGGGGACTTGGAGAACTTTTATGTGTAGCTGGAGGATTGTATATGCACCAATTGGTACTCTGTGTCTAGCTCTGTGTTTGTGGATGCACTAATCAGCACTCTGTATCTAGCTAATCTGGTGGGGAGGTGGAGAACTTTTATGTCTAGCTGGAGGATTGTAAATACGCCAGTCAGCACTCTGTGTCTAGCTCAGGGTTTGTAAACACACCAGTCAGCACTCCACATCTAGCTCAAGGTTTGTAAAAGCACCAATCAGTACTCTGTATCTAGCTAATCTAGTGGGGACTTGGAGAACTTTTCTTTCTAGCACTCTTTGTCTAGCTAAAGGATTGTAAATGCACCAATCAGCACTCTGTATCTACCTAAAGGTTTGTAAACGCACCAATCAGCACTATCGAAATGGACCAATCAACTCTCTGTAAAATGGGCCAATCAGTTCTCTGTAAAATGGACCAATCAGCAGGATGTGGGTGGGGTCAGATAAGGGAATAAAAGCAGGCTGCCGGAGTCAGCAGTGGCAACCCACTGGGTTCGCCTTCCACACTGTGGAAGCTTTGTTCTTTTGGTCTTTGCAATAAATCTTGCTGCTGCTCACTCATTGGGTCCACGCCACCTTTATGAGCTGTAACACTCACTGCAATGGTCTACAGATGCTATGATTGTCTATGGAGAAAATCCCAAACAGGAAAATGAAATGAAATGAAATGAAATAAAACAAAAAGCACACTTGAACCTAATAAGTAATTATAATAGGGTCACCATATACAAGATTGATATGCAAAAATTAATTGCCTTCCTATATACCAGAAATGAAAAATAGATATTTGACATTAAAAACACAATACCTTTTATAATAGTGCTGAAAATAGAAACACTTAGGGATAAATCTAAGAAAGAAAATACTATCTATATGCAGAAACACTGATAAAATAAATCAAGAAAGTTATAAATAAATGGAGAGATGTTACATGTTCTCAGATTGGGGTACTTTGAATAGACTATAATTTTTAGAGCAGTCTTAGGTTCACAGCAAAATTAAACAGAAGATACAGAGATTTCCCAGATACCTACCACCCCTGCACATGAATAGCCTTCTCCACAATCAACATCCTCCACCAAAGTGATACATTTGTTATAATCGATAAACCTACACCGATCCATCATTTTCACCAAAGGTCCACAGTATCCATTAGGACTCACTCTTGGTGCTCTCCATTCTGTCTTCACAGATGTATAATGGCAGGTGTTCACTACTATAGTATTATACATAGTAGTTTCACTGCCCTAAAAATCCTCTGAACTCCACCTATTCACCCCATTAGTATTCTCCACTAACCCCTTATAATTACTAATTTTTATACTGCCTCCATTGTTTTGCCTATTAGAGAATGTAATGAAGTTGAAATAATATAGTATGTAGACTTTCAGATTGGCTTCTATCACTTAATAATATATATTTAAGTTTCCTCCAGGTCTTTTCATCACTGGACAGCTCATTTCTTTAACCATTAAATGATATTTCATTGTCTGGATCTACCACAGTATACTTATCCATTTACATACTGAAGTACATCTTAATTACTTCCAAGATTTGATAATTATGAATACAGCTCCTGTAAGAAATTGAATAGGCTTTTGTGTGTACATAGTTTTCAGTTCTTTTAGGTAACTAACAAGGAACACAATTGCTGGATCCTATGGTAAGAATATGTTTAGTTCAGTAAGAAACTGCCAAATTGTCTTCCAAATTCACTCTACCATTTTGCATTCCCACCAAAAACGAATGGAAGTTTCTGTTGCTCTATAATATTCTCTCCAGCATTTGGCATTGTCAGTGTTCTGCATTTTGGCCATCCTAATGAGTTTGCAGTGGCATCTCATTGTTATTTTAATTTGTACTTCCCTGACAACATATATTGGGGAGGATCTTTGCATACATTCATTTGCCATCGGCAAGTCTTTGATAAGATTTGTCAGCAATTTTTAAATTGGGCCATGTGTTTTCTTGTTGAATTTTGAGAGATTTTTGTATGTTTTGGGTAACTCCTTTACTAGATACATCTTCTCAAATGTTTTCTCCTATTCTGTGGCTTGCCTGTTTATTCTCTTGACAGCATCTTCCTCAGAGAATAAAACATTTTTAAAATTAAGTTTAGCTATCATTTTTTTTTCTTTCAGTCATTTTGCCTTTGGTGTTGTATCTAAAAAGTAGTTGCCAAGCCCAATGTCACCTATGTTTTCTGATATGTTATATTCTAGTGGTTTTACACTTTTGCATTTAAGTATACAACACATTTTGCATTAGTTTTTGTGAAGGGTGTGAAGTCTGTGTCTAGCTGCTGGTGCTCCATCACGATGGCTCAACCATGACCAGATCAACTTCTCAAAGCCCTAGCTCCTAACACCATCACTTTTGGGGTAAAGATAGCATTATGTAAATTTTGTTGGGGGCACGAATAGCTTAAAGCCCTCTTATTTAGAAAAGCATTTGACCTTTGTATGCTAACCATGTATCCTGCAAGTTTACTACAATCACTTCTTAATTGTATTAATATTTTTGTCAATTATTTCGGATTTTCTATATAAAAATGTCTTCTGTGAACAAAGAAAGTTTCTTTTTTCTTAAAAATATCTATAGTTTTTAGTTTTTCTTTTATTGTCTTACTGCATTATTTAGGCTTTCAGTACAGTTTTGTAAAGCAGTAGTGATTCATTGTACTGGATGTAGTAGTGCACACCTATTATCCTAGCTCTTCTGCTGGGGGATCTTAGATGGGAGGATAGCTTGTGTCCAGGAGTTTAAAGATCACCCTAAGAAACATAGTGAGACTCTTCTCAAAACAAGCAAAAAACACCAAGGCAGTGGTGAGAGGCGGCATCTTTGCCATGTTTCTGATCTTGATGGGAAAGTTTTGGGTTTCCTACTGTTGAGTATGATGATAGCTGCAAATTTGCATAGATATTCTTTATAAAGTTGAGGAAATTCTCCTCTATTCCTAGTTTACTTATGGTTTTTATCATGAAAGGGTGTTAGATTTTGTCAAGTAGTTTTTTACATCTATTTGTACGATCATATGATTGTCTTCAATTCCTGTTGATATGATGGATTACATTAATTGATTTTTTAATGTTGAACAATCCTTGCAAACCTGGGATAAATTCCACTGGTTGTAATGCGTAATTATTTTCAAACATTGTTCTATTTGCTTTGCTACTATTTTCTTGGGACTTTTGCATGAATATTCATGAGAGTTTATTTTACATTTTTGGTCCTGTCTTTGACTGGTTTTGGTGTTATGATAATGCTTACATCATATAAATAGTTAGAAAGGATTCTTTCCACTTCTATCTTCTGAAAGCGATTGCAGAAAATTGGTGCATGTTGTTTGGTAGAAATAATTAGCAAACCCATCTAAGCTTAGTCTTTTGTTTTAAAAGCTTACAAAATACTGATTCAATTTCTTCAATATAGCTAGACCTTTTCACTGTCTATTTTTGCTTTTGTGAGATTTGGAAAATTAGGTCTTTTAATGAATTGGTCTATTTCATCTAGTTTGTCAAATTAGTGGACATAGGCTTGTTCATAATATTACTTTATTGTCCTTTCAATATCTATGGGATCTGTAGTGATGTCTCCTTTTTCATTTCTTACACCAGAAATTTGAGTCCTCTCTTTTTTTCTTAGTTATACTGCCTTGAGACTTTTCAACTTCATTGATATTGTTGAAGAGTCAATTTTTAGTTTTATTGATTTTCTACATTGAGTTTCTCTTTTAAATTTTACTGATTTCTGTCATAATTTTTATTGTATCATTTTCTCTGCCTACTTTTGATTTAACTTGCTCTTCCTTTTCAAGTTGTCCAATAAACAAACATAGATTATCGATCTTTTGTTTTACAAATATATGCATTCAATGTTATGCTTTTCTCTTAAGCACTGAGTTTTCTGCTTCTCACATTTTTGTAGGTGATATTTTAATTTTTGTGTAAAGAAAAAATTTGAAAAAGAATTTCTCCAGAAATTTCTTCTTTAACCTCTGTGTTACTTAGAAGGAATGATTCAATATTAAGATGTCAATTCTTTTATAATTTATCTATAAATATATTACAATTCCAATAAAGATTTTATCATTATACTCTGTAGATATCCTCAAACTGATTCTAATGTTTATATGGAGAAATAAAAACCTAAAATACCCATCATGAAGCCTGGCACAGTGGCTCATGCCTGTAATCCCAGAACTTTGGGAGGCCGAGGCAGGGGGATCACCTGAGGTCAGAAGTTTGAGACCAGTCTGACCAACATGGAGAAACCCCCCCTCTACTAAAAATACAAAATTAGCTGGGCATGGTGGCACATGCCTATAATCCCAGCTACTTGGGAGACTGAGGTAGGAGAATCGCTTGAACCCGGGAGGCGGATGTTGCAGTGAGCCAAGATCGTGCCATTGCACTCCAGCCTGGACATCAAAAGCAAAACTCCATTTAAAAAAAAAAAAAAAAAGGCCGGGCACAGTGGCTCACGCCTGTAATCCCAGCACTTTGGGAGGCCGAGGCGGGCGGATCACAAGGTCAGGAGATCGAGACCACGGTGAAACCCCCTCTCTACTAAAAACACAAAAAATTAGCCGGGCGCGGTGGCGGGCACCTGTAGTCCCAGCTACTCAGGAGGCTGAGGCAGGAGAATGGCCTGAACTCAGGAGGCGGAGCTTGCAGTGAGCCGAGCTTGCGCCCCTGTACTCCAGCCTGGGTGACAGAGCGCGACTCCGTCTCAAAAAAAAATAAAAAAAAAAAACCATTATGATAGCAAAAGAGAAGAACAAATTTGAAGGGTTTATACTGCATGACTTCAGGACTTACTATAAAGCTACAGAATCAAGACAATCTGACATTGGCAAAAGAACAGACAAATAGATAAATAAAACAGAATTGAAATCCTAATAAAAGACCCAAACAAATGTAATCAGCTGATATCTGACAAAAGCACAAAGGTTATTCAACAGAAAAATATATAGCATTTTTAATAAATGGTACTACAGCAATTGGATGACTGTGTGTAAAAAGAAGAAAAGAAAATACCCTAGACCTAGATCTTCCAAGTTTCACAAAAACTAAATTGAGAAATAAAAATGAAATCCTAAGCACCACAATCAGCAGAACGGATCCACCCGCCTTGCCTTGCCTTGGCCAAAGGGACTTCAGAGAAACCTTGAAAACTGAATTATCAGCCATGACAGTTTGTGGGGATCAGATACACCTGATTATACCCTCTGCCCTCACTAACCACCATTAGACATTTGTCCTTAAGGGCTAAACAGAAACCAGCCCTCTTGAAAGACTCCACTGCTGATATCAACAAGCTGTCTGGGGCCTCCCTGCCCTTTTGTGATTTCAGCACAAAATCACACTTTTGTGATTTTTCAGAGGGCTAAAAACTCCACCCTTGGATCATCATGAAGGGGCATGGTATATGTGAACATTTTTCATTTAATAAATATTCACGACATATCCTATAGCTTATTAAATATGTGTATTCTCCCACTCTGCTCAGAATAAATGCTCGTTCCTTTTTCCTTTCCCTAAAGTGTCTGTTGCTGGCTTCTGGCTGGAGACTACACTTCCCAGCCTGTCAGAACAGCCACGCTGAAGGCTGCATCCCTTTATGAGAAATAAAGCTCTACTTTCCAAATGTAAAAAGCTTGTCGTTCTTCAGTTGACAAATTAAAATGAATCACAGGTATAAACGTAAATAAGATACTACGAAACTTCTAGAAGAAGACACAAGAGAAAATCTATGTGTTCTGGACTTTGGTGATAAGAATTTAGATGTAATACCTAAAGCATGACCCATGAAAAGAAAAAGTGGTAAGTTTTATGTTCTTACAATTTAAAAACATCTGCTCTGCAATAGACACTATTTAAAGATTGAAAACAGAAGCCAGAAGCTCAGAGAGAATATTTGCAAGCCATGTACCTAATCAAAGAATTTGACTCCAAAACATACACTGAACAAGAAAACTTACATACAAAATAGGCAATAGATCTGAAAATATAAGCACATAAAGAAATGCTCAAAATAATTTGTCTTCAAGAATTGCAAATTAAAACCATAATATGAAATTCCTCTACATACCTATTAGAATGGCTAAAATCCAAAAAGCTGACTATACTAAATGCTGATGAAGATGTGGATTGACAGGAACTCTTATTCATTGCTGGTGGAAATGCAAAATAGTACGCCCACTTTAGAAGACAGTTTGGCAGCTTCTCACACATTTAAACATAATATCACCATACATCCCAGCAACTATGCTCCAAGGCAGTTCTCCAGTTGCTTTGAAAAGTTGTATCTACACAAAACCTACACACAAATACTTATAATGTCTTATTCAAAACTGGCAAAAAGTAAAAGCAATCAAGATCATCTGTAATAGGTGAATGAATGAAAAACCTGTGCTACATCCACATGATGGAATATTATTTGGTAACAAAAAGGAATAACCTATTAAAGAACAAAACACATAAGGGAACTTAAATTAATATGGCTGAATAAAAGAAGCCTGTATGAAAACATCAGCATACTATGTGATTCCAATTGTATGACATCCTGGGAAAGGCAAAGCTATAGAGGAAATAATCAATGGTTGCCAGTGGTTCAGTCTGGGGTAAGGGATAAATAGGTAAAGTACAGAGAACTATTCTGTATGATACTATAATTGTGGATACATGACAATATGCATTTGTCAATAAGAACTATACAATACAAGCAGTGAAATTAAATGTGTGCAAATTTACTTTAATATAAAAAATAAGAGATCACGGAATTTTAGAAAGAAATGCAACATCTGAGGGAACTAAGTAGGGGGAAATTGGTGATCAAAACAACTTTTGAAATGAGTGGAGTCTGTAAGACTAAAGACCAAAGAATGTGCAAATAAGCACTGTACCCTAGTTGATAAAGTTGTATTCCATTAGAGTATGTACTAGGGTTCTCCAGAGGAACAAACCAGTAGGATATGTGTGGAGAGATATATTGGGGAAGATTTATTATAGAAATTGTGTTAACAATTCTGATACTGCTATACATGTTTACTGAATTTGAACAATTAAGTAAATAAATGAATAAATGACAGATTACAGGGCTGGGTTTCTTATTGTCAAAATTGGGATTTACAGGCTGGGTGCAGTGGCTCATATCTGTAATCCCAGCACTTAGGAAGGTCAAGGCAGGTGGATCATGAGGTCAGGAGTTTGAGACCAGCTTGACCATCATAGTGAAATCCCGTCTCTACTAGAAATACAAAAAATTAGCCAGGTGTGGTGGCATGAGCCTGTAATCCCAGCTACTAGGGAGGCTGAGGCAGGAGAATTGTTAGAACCCAGGAGGCAGAGGTGGCAGTGAGCTGAGATTGCGCCACGGCACTCCAGCTTGGGTGACAGAGCGAGACTCTGTCTCAAAAATAAATAAATAAAACATTTTAAAAAATGGGATTTTCGCCAGGCGCGGTGGCTCAAGCCTGTAATCCCAGCACTTTGGGAGGCCGAGACGGGCGGATCACGAGGTCAGGAGATCGAGACCATCCTGGCTAACATGGTGAAACCCCGTCTCTACTAAAAATACAAAAAAAAACTAGCCGGGCGAGGTGGCGGGCACCTGTAGTCCCAGCTACTCCGGAGGCTGAGGCAGGAGAATGGCGTAAACCCGGGAGGCGGAGCTTGCAGTGAGCTGAGATCCGGCCACTGTACTCCAGCCTGGGCGACAGAGCGGGACTCCGTCTCAAAAAAAAAAAAAATGGGATTTACACATAAACAAGGTGAGATGGCTAGAATGATCTATCTAATAATATGTTGTAGTTAGAGAAACCAGTATTAGTTCATATTTTACTTAATATAGATACAGACGGCTTTATAGGGAGATATTTATAAACTCGTGCATATACGTGAAGTGCTCTGTCAACTGACAAGGCTAAAATAAATGACATCCCAGTAGCAAATAGTCCATCACGTCTTATTTTCCAATAATAAATATCATGTCTCCTTGAATAAATGGCTGATTCTAGGGTTGGAGAGAGAAAAAGAGAGAGAGAGAGAGAGAAAGCCCAGAACATTATATAGTGTCAGAAATTACTCAGTAAAACTGCTAGCTTTTCATGGGGTATGTTATTTCTTTTTCCAAACATTTGCTTACATTGAACCAGGCACTGTGCTAGGTTCTTGTAACAATTTTCTCTTTTAATTGACAAAATCAGCAATTGTCAGGCATGCAAATTAGACACTTTTGCTTGCTTATTATAAGATACAATAAGGTATAACTACAGGTTAGAAAATAAAATCATAGCTCAAGTAAGTTATAGAACTAGAAATCAAACGAAGGTCTGTTTAACTCCTTGGTTCACTTTCTTTCCAACTAAATCTTGAGATTTCTACATTAGAAATAATCCACTCACAATTATTTAGATACATCTATGACATCAGCAAGAACAAGGAACATGTATACACTCAAGGGGTGTACTTTTTAAGCTATTAAAGTTCACCTTTTTGAGTTAAAGTTCTATTATTATTTTTCAGGCAGGTTCCATCTATGTTGTAAATCAAGATAGACAAACTTCTAGAAAATTCATATGATGAATAGTCATGGCATTAAAGCAGAGAACCAATAACTGCTAGGTCACTATAAGGAAGTATAATACACGTTGAAAAAAATCAGATTTACTCATCCTGAGAGGCATGTTGTCTGCATTCCTACCTAGGGTTTAATGCTAAAGACATCAATGACAAGTAATAGAAGCCAAGATCTGTGTCCATCTATGACTTTTCATAGACAATCAAGAAATTGTTTTTACAAATGGACACTTGCTTATGAAAATTAATGATAATTACAAAATCAATCATTATAGCATGCAAAACTCCTACAGTCTTCAAATAATATCTAATATATTGTCAACTGTTACTTGATAATTTTCAAAATATGTGAAAATAGTTTTACGTAAGTATCTTTTAAAATATTTTAGACACTATAACATTTATTTATTCCCATATTTTCTTAAATACAGTGAACTGGGAATGGTGACTAGAGGATCATGGATCTCTATCTTCTACACAATGGATACATCGATGGGGACTGCTGGTTTTCTCTGGATTAATGTCACCTATACAATTTTAACTGCATTTATGAACAGTGGTAAGCATTGGTGGTAGAGGCCAAACCAAACTTCAAGATCAGTGTTTCATGCACAGTCACTTGAGTATTATAGATATTGCTATTGAATGGCAGCCTTCGTATTTCCACTTGAAAAATTATCTTCTTGGTAATAATTGTAGAGAAAATATCTGTCGATATTGAATTAGTCTACCTTGAAACAGGATTTAGCTGTATTCAGCTCAGTTGCATTTTATAGAACATAAAGTAAGGATTACTTAATATGAAACTCTTATTAGTCAATCACAATTCCACAGTGGAACTCGGAGGTTCTCTGGCCATGCTTTGGCTCAGTGATATAATATAATATGAGACTATCAGGTTTTTATAAAATTATTATTTTATATTCCAAGATTATTGAAAAATTTATACACAGTGATATGTCATGTGATAATTATTTTCTTCTCTTTCTATAGGGTAGAGGATAAAAACATTATGAAGACAGGTCTAAATAATGCTAAGTTCAGTATTCATATTGAGGGAACTTTGGTAATTTGAATTTACTCACTGTCATCATGACTTTTTCAAATAATTTTTAAGACTTTTTTTCCTACGTGTGCAGAATCTTCTTCAGTCTGTTGCTTTTCTATATGAGCATTTTTCTTTTCCACAGATTTCAAACCAGAATTTTGTGCATTATTTTCTTAGTTGTTTAAAGGAAATTGTCTTTGGCCAGCAATCTTAATGCTTGGAATATTTCCAGGTGTCTGCACTAATTTTAACTGTTCTGCTACACAATGTAGATTGTTTGAGTGTCAGGCTATTGTTGGGATAGTTCAGATATAAAATAACCATTTTTTAAAACATAAGCCTTTATGATATTTTGTTTATCATTGTTTACAATCTCTAATATATCACCACAGTAGCTTCTTATATTAAAAAAGAAAACCACACACAAAAACTTACAGACTACTATTTCTCATCAAGGTTCTCTTTTTAAGGAGCATTATGTTTTTATAAAGTGTGTTTGTCCTTCTAAAAATGTTTGAAATTTGATAAGTGAGAAAGAGCTCTCATGTTCATCCATAAAATAGGTAGATGACCTATAATTTCTTCCATGGTGACTTAAGCAAGCTAGGTCTAAAAATTAGAGTGAAACATAAGTTTAATCCCTTATAAATCTTCTATTTATAAAGTAAACAAACAGAAGAAATTTTAAAAAATCTTTTAATTCCAGGAAGAATGCTTTTTTTTTTTTTTTTTTTTCCGGTTGATACCTATGTCTTCTTTACTTTGTACTTATGTTAAGTTCATTAATCCACTTATACAAACAGTTTAATAGCTATTCTTTCCTATAACTTCTGTGTTAAATATCCAGGTCAAATTACAAAAAACAAAACTCTTGGAGAGAAAAATCTGTGTATGAAGTTAGTAAGTAATCTGACCTTATGAAAACAGCACGGGCCTTACAATGCTCCTTCACCCCTAATTTATTTTCAGCCCTTCAGTTCTTTTCTTCCTTTTCTTGCTTTGTTAAACTACTAAGTTGTAAGAAATCTTAGAGGAAGTAGCTATGCATTATTCAAAAGTGCAACCCCCACATGATCCATGACAATTTCTTAGTCCCAAAGAAAATATACGCATTTCATATTAAAAAAATAAAATTAGCAAAATGTATTTTTAAAAAATCTATCTTTATTCACCTATGGAACCAAGTAATGAAGAAAGAAAAACTACAAATGGGAAACGTTCAATTTTCCATATAAAATTTTAAGGACTCAGGCAAGATTGTCATCATAATTTCAAACAGAGGAAGTTTTGATAAATATTAGAACATGAGAAGTTAAATTGGATATAAGAACCTAATACCTCTTAACCAAAATACATCTTAAAAGCATTTCTACCACCTATGTTGCATCAGAAGAGGTTTTCTATTCATAGTTATCTTCTTTTAGAGTTGAAGTGTATATTAAAGGAAAAACAGGTCAATATATGAAAGAAATATTTAAAGGAATCAGGTCATCAAAAATATTACGCTATCAAGGTTTCCAGTTTCTTTAAAAAACAACCAGAAAGTAACATATTATAAATCAAAAACTAATTATAAAGAGAAAATTACAACATATAACAGTAGATCTAATTGTGATTTATTTGGCATTTTTACTTTGATTCAGATAAAAGTTTCTTTTGTAGTTCTGATTAAGCATCACAAGATTAATGGCGCACTTGGATAAGTACTTGAAAGTTCTTTCAAGCTGGTGCTTTTGGAAACCTGACTTTAGAGGTTCACTCGTAAATTGCCTAGAACTGATCACAGTTACATAAACACTTAATAAATGCGATAAATGCAGACGTAAAGAATTTTCTCTCTTCTCTGGCTCCCTTTTTTGTTCTCCCTCTCTACTAAACTTCCTTTGTGATCTCATTCAATAAATGCAGTAAATGCAGATGTAAAGAATTTTCTCTCTTCTCTGGCTCCCTTTTTTGCTCTCCCTTCTCTACTAAACTTCCTTGGTGATCTCATTTTTCAGAGAGTTTGTTTCTACTGCTGTCTCGTAGCTACAGTACTATGCCCAAATCCACATCCTTAAATATAGTCATTACTCACTGCAGTCCCCCTTTTTTTACCTAGTTCCTAATACATTTTCATATTGGGCTTGGCTATTAAGATCTAATGGGTACTCTACAGTCCTCAAATCAATTTCTGCCCCAATTCTCAAGTAAATCGTTATCCAATCATTTGTTGGTTAATAATTCTATTTTGAGACCTAGAGATCTTGGATCCAGAATTCTGATTTAGGTAATGAATTATACTTGAGCAAAGAGTCATCTCTGGATTTCACCAGAAAGTTGCATGTGGAAAGGGAAAAGATTTGAAATATGTCACTCCTTCACCACTTATTTTTAATAATGAAGATCTGGTTTGAGCTATTCAAGCACATGGTGTTATTTTCTGAAAAAGGATGATGTAGAATGTGGTAGGTGGAATCTCTTACTTGTAATTCCACTGGAGATACCCTAAGAGAGAAGTTGCGGACCATAGATACTAACTAGAAACATGAACAAAATTTCAATTAAAATGCAATCAGATCATTTCTGTTCAATATAGTAACTGAAAGAATAATATACTCTGAGTGTCTCATGGAATTACCATAAAACATACATGCTCTGCAAGAATTTCCATCTGAAGAAGTAAAAATGATAACATTATTCATTGTTGGCATGTTTAAGATTGTTGTTTCTTTTCAAATAAGAAAGAATAATATACATTGATTATTCATCCACTACGTTATGGGTTGAAAGTGTCTTCTCAAATGTATATCCATATATTTTTGGGGGATCCTAATTTCTAGTATCTCAAAATGTGACCTTCTTTATGAATAATATAGTTGCATATGTAATTAGTTAAAATGAGGCCACGCAGGAGCAGGGAGTGTTGTAATCTAATCTGACTGAGGTCCTATAAGAAGGTGGCCACATGCAGACAGATACACAGAGAAAACTCCAGGTGATGATGAGGGCAGAGATCAAAGTTTTTCAGTTGCAAGCTAAGAAATTCCAAAAACTGGCCAGACGCGGTGGCTCATGCCTGTAATCCCAGCTCTTTGAAAGGCCGAGGCTGGCCGATCACGAGGTCAGGAGATCGAGACCATCCTGGTTAACATCCTGAAACCCCATCTCTATTAAAAATACCAAAAATTAGCCAGGCGTGGTGGCACGTGCCTGTAGTCCCAGCTACTCGGGAGGCTGAGGAAGGAGAATGGCTTGCACCTGGGAGGCGGAGGTTGCAGTGAGCGGAGATCGCGCCACTACACTCCAGCCTGGGTGACAGAGCGAGGCTCTGTCTCAAAAAAAAAAAAAAGAAAGAAATTCTAAAAATTGCCAGCAAACCACCAGAAGCTAAGAGACAAGGGAGATTTTCCTAAAGATTGCAGAGGGAGCGTGATGACCCTGCTGCCAAGTTTACTTTGAAGTCTGCCCTCCAGGACTATGAGACATTAAATTTCTATTGTTTTCAGCTACCTTGTTTATAGTGTTTTGTTAGGGCAGCCCTAGGGACCTAACATATTTCCCTTCTTGTATTTTCATTCTAAATATTTACTTAGAATTTACTATGTACATACCATTGTACTGGGGCAGGTAATGCTACAATAGTGGTTGCTTAGGGAGGGAAAAGTAATGAGAGTTGACTGCGAACGTGTGTGGGGTTTCTTTTATGGGGAACAAAATATTCTAAACCTAGATTGTGGTGATTGCATAATCATGATAATGTACTAAAATTATTGAATTGAACCATATCAAGTGCAATATTAAGTGAGTAAATTGTAAGGTATATGAATCGCATCTCAACGAAACTGCTTTAAAAACGGTCTAAAGAGACCCTCATTTTAAGCAAATCACAATGAAGTTGAGGACCATAATAACTAACTACAGCAATTTCTGGTTAACAGAAGCATGAAGCAGAATAAGTGAGGGAATCACGCTGGAGAGTCCCTCACCAGGATGGAGGTCGCTGGGCAGGGGGATAGTGAGGAGTGGAAAAAACAGATAGGATTCTCAACAACAATGGCAACAGGGCTGTGTCTAAGGATAAATGAGAGCCAGTCATGGAAGAAATGACAGAATGGCATTCTCATCAGAGGAGGACATGCTAACAGAAAGAGATTTCTGTCCTGTGATCCTGAAACAAGAAGAAACCAGACTAGTATCCACAGGTTACTCAACATTGAATCTTGATGAGTCTTTTGGAATGAAGGAGAAAGTAAAATAAGCCTACAGCAATCAGAAATATATATGTTCAGAAATAGTTGGCATTTTGGTATGTTTAATTTGATTTCAGAACATAAGGGTGCCTCTTACTAATCACAAATTTCCATATATTTATATCTATAAGCATATAAGATAGATAAACTTAGTGGGAAAATTATTGCTTTAAATATTATTTTAAATCTGTTATACATAGGATTATATCAAATGTATCTGGATGAACTATGTTTCTCAGACTCCTCATGAAGCATGTAAGTGGCTATTTTTCAAAGACATTCTCTAAGCACTTTTTGAAAAGATGAGTTATTGTTTGTTTGGTGGGTTTGAATTGAACTTGAAAATTATGCCACCTGAAGGCTAAGGTTCTGTTCTAAGCCAGTAAGATAGTTTGGCTTAGAAGAGGACACTGAGATTATGATCGGTGCTACAGTTTTAACATAAATATCATGTGTCTACATATGTTTGTGGCATGGGTAATGGTGGTATATGCTTATAATGGATTCATATTTTTAATGGAAATATAAGAATATAGAATTCAAAAAATCTTCTAATTTATATTTCTGTTGTTTATTTAAAAATGCATATCAGAGAGAGCATAGTGCAGAAATCAAGAACATAAATTTTGCAGTCAGGCAAATTTGATTTTGAAATTTTGTTCCACCTGTTTAGCTGTGAGCATTTAAGCAAATCTCCTAGTCTTTTTCTGCATGTTTCTTTATTCATAAACTAGAGATATGAAAATAACTCCTCAGGTTGTTATACTGAGGGTTAAATAAGATAATGATGTAAAGTGCTTGCTAAGCACAGTAAAATTTTGTTTCAGGTGAATTAATAAAAAGCTTTTTAATATCATTTTTGCTTATTCCATCTAATTTCCATTTAACAAAAAAGGAGAAACATACATCTAATCATATAATAAAACACAAAACGCTACAGCAGCGATGAAATCTGACAGCTGACTATATTCAACAAATATAAATCAAAATAAGATAGAATTAAATAGTTTATGTATTAAAATAAACCAATGATTTTATATCCAATCATCTAGCCCAAAATTAATGTGAATTAAAATATCTATCTCACAGTCAAAAACTGAATGGAGAGAATGTATCACCAGCTGATCTACACCAAGGGACACATGATGGGTGTTTTCCAGAAACATGGAAAAGAATCACAGAGGGAGGGCGAGAGAAAACGATGAAGAACAATGAAATACTAAACATGATAAAATATAAACATATAGCGTATAATAAAATAGCATACAATTGGGGAGGATACAAAAGTTTTAAGTTGATTATAAGGCATTGCATTGCTTAAGAAGAGGACACAAGTAGCAAAAGTATTAGATCTTTAAATGAACTTCTCCTTATTGTATAACAGACATCCACTAAACTGTGCAAATCATAAAAGTCCAGTTTGTTGAATAAGTAGTTTGGTGAATAACCCATATAAATAACAACCTAATCAAAAAACATGAAATTATCAGAATACAGAAACCTCTAAAACACATAACTGTCCTCTCTAGCAGTAACCTTTATTATTAGATTAATGCTATATTAATATCAGCTAGTAATATTAATATACATATATAAATCGATTTTGCTATTGTTCAACGTTATACAAATTTTCATATGTGATATTTTATGTCTGGCATTTTATTTAACAGCAGCTCTGTCAGAAACATTCATGTTGATGTATGTTGCAGTAGCTCACTAATTTCCATTACTACATAGCATTCCTTTATATGAACATGCCAGAAAGTATTCCACTCTCCATGGATATTTTAGGTTTCCCCCTTTTTGTTTCTCTTACGTTTTATCATTGTAGAGTCAAAATGTTGACATATTTCACATTGAATCAGTGAATTTTAGGAAAACACAAATGTCCTTAAGATATACAGGAAATAATTTCAATACGAATTAATGTAAAAGTATAGATGGACTTCCACAGCTTCAATCACTTACCTATTAACTTAATTCCAAAACACGAACAATTGGGCCAGCGCAGTGGCTCACGCCCATAATCCCAGCACTTTGGGAGGCCGAGGCGGGCGGAACATGAAGTCAGCAGGCGACCGCCCTGGCAAACACGGTGAAACCCCGTCTCTACTAAAAATACAAAAAAAAAAAAAAAAAAAAAAAATTTAGCCAGGCGCGGTGGCGGGCGCCTGTAGACCCAGCTACTCAACTCAGGAGGCTGAGGCAGGAGAATGGCAGGAACCCAGGAGGGCTTGCAGTGAGCCAAGATTGCGCCCCTGTACTCCAGCCTGAGCAACAGAGCGAGAGTCCATCTCAAAAACAAAAACAAAAACAAACAAAAACACATACAGTTCTATTAAAATAAATTGCAGAAACAACAAAGAAATGATGAGTCATCTCTGTGAAATCTTTCTCATCAGAAGGTAGTGGTTTTCATGCCTGACAGAAACTTCTGGAGGGCCTGCTAAACTATTAAACGCTGAGATTGTCTGATGAGGTGGGGAGCCAAGCCTGGAAAAATCAGCCACTTCCAGCTCTGCTCACTCACTCTGTGCATTGTCTGGGAGGGGGATGCAGGTGGGTAGTGGGGGCTTATGGTTTACTGAAGAGGTGGCTCTTTCTTAACATGGTAAACAGAGAATAAAATTTCAACTCTTTTCAACATGAAGTATCACAAGATAACATACTTGGTATCTGTCTCATGTAAAGTTTCCAAATAGCTACCAACGATGTAACTCTCAAAAATGACAACACAAACTGTCTTATATAGGTGAACAAAGTAAGAAGAGGGATGTATAAAGAGTAAAATTGTGAAGTGTGTAGACCATGTGGAGAGTGGCAGAGGACTTAAAGATGGCAATAAATCATTGAAATAGTTTTATCTGAAGTTTTTTTCTCTAAGCCTTGGCTCTTAGCATAATGGCATTTGGCCTATTCTAAACACACACACACATATAAACTGTTCTCCACCAATCATTTGGTAAGCCTCTAAAGTATACATTTTATCTACCCCTTCTTGCAAATGAAAGTTAATATTGTTATAAATACAGTAATAATTCAAATATTAAAATGTATTTTGCTTAAAAAAACAAAAATTTTTTTTTATATGTTGGGGAAATTGCAGATCATGTCATGCTTCTCTGTATTCCTAAAGTAAAATAGTCAAGCGAGTCCTTAATGAAGTAAATTTTACGATGAAAGATGCTATTTCTGTATTTTACCCACCATAATACATATAGATTCTAGCATACTGTTTGGCATATATTAAACACTCAAAAAATTTAATGTGTTTAGATGTAGTTAGTCAGGGGTAATTAGTACTGATCAGGTTGTGATGCAGTAAGGAGTATCTCAAAATCTCATTGCCTTCCAATGAAACCATGTCTTTATTGTTTATGCTCCATGTCCCATGTGGGTTGGCTGGGTGAACCTGCAAACACCCAAAATAGCAGAGCTTCCACCATCTTACTATGCAGCTCAATACAAGACGTCAAGGTTTGCCACAGAAGGAAAAAACGGCAGCAGTAATCACACATGAGCTCTGAAATATTTCCACCTTAGAAAGATCTCATAGCACACAATTATGCCTAACTTCAAGAGGAATAGAAATCATAATCCACCTAACACCCCAGAAGGAAAAAAGAGTCAAAAATATTGGCAAGCTGCAACAACTTCTGTCTCAACAAGCAACTACAGTTACCATTATATGTTTAGTATAAATTTTTAATTGGGAGCCTCTAATAAATGCTAGTATACTATGATAAATTTTAATGGCAATGCCCATGGGGAATAAGGAATGTATGGGTTATTATGGGATAGATGATAGACAGACAGACACATATATCCCAACATACTAACACAATTTTATTGAAAAGAGTCAAAAATCATAGAGTGTAATCTCAATTCCAGCTCTTATCTGCTAAGTGTCCTTGGAGATATAATTTCATCTTTTAAAATATTAGCCTTTTCTCGTGGAATTGAGCAAGGGATTGTAGGGAGGAGCAAAGTATCTTGAGTGTGTGGAATATGCATTTGGATACTGAATGCAATACTTAATTCCTGAATGACTGTCAGTTACTTACAATAAACCCTTTGAACCTCAGTTTCCTTAGTTGTAAAATGGAGATAATAATATGCACTTTAATTGGTGCCATTAGTATCAAATAAGATGCTATGTGTGTTCACTAATGTGTTCTGAATTTATGTTATTAACAATTAATAGAATTATGCCTAATTCATATGATTACGTGAGGCCAAAATCTATTGGTAGAAATGATAATACTGGGGCAACCCTTGGCACAAAATGGACACTCGATCTTCAGTGATCTGATATTCCAGATGCACCTTAGCAATGCACTCCACAAGCAGTTCATTAATACTTGATTGATTCAGCAACGTGGAGGAGAAGGGCAATGAATCCATATCAGAGTAAAACGAAAAAGTAAAACAAAGCAAAAGCAAAAACCAAGTCTTTACTCATTTAATTTTTGGAAATGGTTAGAAAAGCACTCATATAACTGATGACATGACATCCACATTAGTATGTTCCATAATTTATTGACATAATTCATGTTTAACAAAAACAGAAAGCAGGCCGGGCGCTGTGGCTCAAGCCTGTAATCCCAGCACTTTGGGAAGCCGAGACCGGCGGATCATGAGGTCAGGAGATCGAGACCATCCTGGTTAACACGGTGAAACCCCATCTCTACTAAAAAATACAAAAAACTAGCCGGACGAGGTGGCGGGTACCTCTAGTCCCAGCTACTCGGGAGACTGAGGCAGGAGAATGGCGTGAACCCGGGAGGCGGAGCTTGCAGTGAGCCGAGATCCGGCCATTGCACTCCAGCCCGGGCGACAGAGCCAGACTCCGTCTCAAAAAAAAAAAAAAAAAAAAAAAAAACAGAAAACAAAGGAAACATAGAATGATATAAAAATCACCTTGAATCCCTTCATATTGTGGTAAGCAATTTTATTCTTTGATGCATGATCTTTTGAGATATTTATTCTTATATGTATAATAGCTTTTAAAGAAAGAGGCATATTATACATCCTATTATAAAACGTTTTTACACCTTTAAGACCATTTGTGAAAAAAATTAAGCATCAGTAAATATTATTCTCTTTTATTATGCCAGAAGTTTTAAAGCACTTATAACATCCTCTGAAAAAGTTTAGAAATTCAGGCAAATTTTAATATCTAATTTATGGAAGTGTATCATACTATCTTTTTTGCTTTCTTTCACAAATATGTTGATCATTCTTTGACTTTTCATTTACCATAGGATCTAGGGAACTCAAAATAGCCATTAGTTTTGCCTGTTGATTTTCATTGAATATAGATATAGGAAAGAGGTTATAGTAATGATTGAAGGGTAAAGAAATTCTTCTCATAATGTCCCTAATTTCAACCTATGAACATTACTCTTCTAAGCACAAAAGTAAGAACTTGCATCTGGAAAATAAAAGTCAAATAACTCTTGCATCACGAAAGCATCTAATACTTACTTCATGCAAGACAGAATCGTTTTCCTCCGTCTCAATTTAGCTAGTTAATTATACTTTTTATTTCAAAAAAGAAATTAAGGTATAAGTAGTCACATATAAGAAAAGGTAATGTTTTCTATATTGGTTTTTAACTCTTCAACTTGCGTACATAGTCATTTTAAAGGGATTTGTGTGTGTGTGTGTGTGTGTGTGTGTGTGTGGTTTTCTCTTCCTTGCTTTCCTGCCGCCTAGGACACATTCTGTTTGACTTAGCTTTTCATCCCAGCCACTCAAGGATCAGGATCAGGGAGTCCCGTAGAAGGAAATGCAGCATCAGTCACACTCCAGTGAGTGTCCTTAGTCTCCAGGGCTTGGCTCCTCAAGTCCTAGCAAGCTTGGCATCTCTCTAATACCTTCAGAGACACTTTTTACAATCTGTTTTTCCCATATTTTCTAGTTATTTTCACTGGGAGTATTGATCCATTTTTTATTAAAAATATAATTTATATTTGTATACACAAATTTATTAATTCTCACAGCAACTCGGTCAATCTGATAATACTGTTTCTAATTTAGCATGACATAACTAAGGGTTTCTCTATTTAAATGGCTTACTTCTCCAGTCTCAAGTAATGGGATGTAATCGCTGGGATTCGATCCTACTCTGTGCCAGTTCCAATGCATCCTCCCATTTATATCATGTCCCAGACAGTGTGTTGGGTGCTTGATGATGCATAATTATTTGAATTAAAATGGCACTGTAATAAATGGCATTGTAATAAATGCTAGCGTCCACGCAGAATTTGTTTCTTAGATTTCTTAATAATAATAATAATTATTATTATTATTAAGAAATCTAAGTGTCTTTCTTAACTTTCTGGAAGTTTCTGGATTATAATAGAAAAATATATACCAAATGAAAAAAAAATCAAGCATCTCAGAAATCTCAATAAAAGAAAGAAATATCAGATGAGACAGGAATAAAAAGTAAAACTGATGTAATTGTAATGAGATAAAAGAATGAAGCAGGCAACCTAAGATTTGGGTCTACAGTATTCCCCTTGTTCATACTATTAAAGAGAAAGTAATAGTTTTGCATTTTGAAAGCAAGATTAAGTAAAGTGAAATTAAAATGACAAATGATTATTTTAAGAGTAATCTTTACAGGTATAAGTGGGATTCCAAATATCTCGGTCCTCCACACATTACTATGAATTACTTAAAGGCATTTGGAGATGAATGTAAATTCACTGTAATGATTGTCAGAGTAGGAAAGGTAAGGGAATATGTTTCAGAAACATCCTTAGTTAATTGTCATAATAAGAGGTATCTTAAAATCAGAGACAGACTGACGATCTCATCAAGAAGGATGCTTTAAGAGACGTTTATTCATAACAAATGTCTATGTTTAGAATTAGAAAGACTACGAGGCTGAGCTGTAGGAGTCTATTAGAAACAGGCATGGTGAATATAATCATAGCAATAAGCAAAAACACACCATTACGGGAAGAAACAAACTTTGAAATACATTGGCCAAACCCTCTAAAAGGAATCTTGCCTTTTCCTTTAACCTTTCTGGACATATCTCAATACTGTTTTCTTCTCAATGTGTCTAACATATTAATACTTGCCGATACTCACAAAGCCTAAAGGAATGCATGTGAATGTATACTGTTCAGTCTTAGTAACTATCACTGAAATACAGACTTGAAGGTATGATCTTAATAAGGATTTCTCTAAGCCCTCAGCTATCTGTTTGTTTTGCCTAGACTGGCAATTGTGCCATTTCTTTGCAAGTGTGCAAACTCCTGGCAAGACTTGAGGGGAAAAAAATAAGCTTATTGAGGGAAACCTCACTCATCAAGGGTGCCACATGCCTAAGAGTATCAGTCTCAATAACAAATCGCACTCTCTTTGCTGCAATTCATTCAGAGATCCAGCTGGCAAGAACTCAGGATGATGTTGGATACGGGAAGTAGATTAATCACTACTGATCTATTAGGAACACCAAGAATCATCTGACACCGGGAGAAAGGTCAAAATTATAGGTAGTGACAAATTTGAGGAAAATTTTGCTTTTCGAAGCCATGTAAAATGTTAGGGTTCTGTATAGATTGGTTTCGTTGTATAAAAAGACACTTTCATATGTATGTGAGCTGCCTCTTTAATAAGAATGATAAAATGAAACATCAAGCAATTATTTAGTTTTGTGAACAAAAAAATCTAAAAGCTATTAAGTATTTTGAGAGATGATGAAAATAAAATGCTCCAGTACTAAATCGGATGTTATTAAAAGATATGAAAAAGACAAAAAGTACAAATCAAATACCATAAACAACATTACAAAAATTAAAAAGGAAATAAAAGCACCACTAATCAGAATATTATTGTTAGATTAACTTTCTAAGGGTAAAAAAGAAATATGACATATATTATTTAGTTTAATGTTAATAATAGGAAACTTTATATCAATGATGTGAAACCATTCCTCAAAGATAATGTTGTCCTGATGAATAAGCTATTTAAAAGATGAATAACAGCTAATGGTCAATTTGACCCTCAGTTGTATATTCAGAGTTGGTCCGGATAATTGACAGTCCCAGGCAGTTGCTTTGTGTTGTATTTGGCGTATGTCAAAATGGCAATTTTCTGTGATGGGCACGTCCTAATCACAAATTAGAATTAACTTAGCTCCACTGGACTTGCAGAGGCCCAGCTTTATAAATGTCATTCCCATTTAACAATAAAATGCTATTGTGCACATCACATTTTGTGGTTTAGGGATCATATAATAGCCATTCATAGGGGGCAGTTAAGTTGCATAATCTCTTGGTTACCTATATCAAGGTGTCAGGTGCTCGATCTGAAGACCTAGTTTTGAAACGGAGAATAATTGTAAATAGAGTAGAACTAGTACTGTGGTTGTCCTAGTGGGGCTTTTCAGAGGCTTCTTATTTGCCACTGATATGCCTAGCCTGTAAGACTTGAGAGGCAGGGAAGCTTATACCATATCTAGGAACTGTTGCAAAATTGGATTTGGTTCGGGTCCTCTAAAATGTACCAGCCTAACAGATTTTGGTCAGTGGGCTGAACAGTCTACCAAAATGTGCCTTTTTCTTTATGGTAGATAGTGCAAGATACAGAAAATTGTCTCTCAGAATATTTTTAAGATTCCAAGATCATTGAACTGCTAAGAACCTCTCCAATTTGTGAGGTCCTAGGACTTACATGAGCCTTGTATCTTTTCTCTGTCATATTCTCTTATTAAAGCCTGCCGCATTCTACTCACCAGATCCAATTAGCACAGTATCATCAATGAACAGAGAGTATGATGTTTTATGTACTATTAAGGTGACTGAGGGTCCTGAAATCTATATATTTCAGACAGCAGGAAAGCAAATATTATCCCGAGTTAAGAAAGGGTGATGGCACTGCTGTCCATGTCTCAGGAGGCAAATGACCTGGCTGTCTTTGTCAAAGGCTGTTGGAAAGAAAGCATAGTGCTACACCGGTAGTTGCATGCCACATGCCAAATGCTAACACTGTTTGATCCAATAAAGGTAACACACAAACTATTACAGTTGGAATTAGTGAGAATACCCAATTATATTTTTAATTATTCCTTTTCATTCTGCATTTACCACCTGCCCTTTTCAACTGGTCATTCAGGCCAATCACACAGGGACATGCCAGGAAAACCCCTGTACCTCTTGATGGTGGCACAAAATTCTTGTGTGCTTTTATGGATGCAATAATGCTTTCAGTTGGTCACTGTGAAGGATGATGGGTAAAAGGAGACAGTTACAGGGACTCTGCTTGTCCTTTCCTAATATAATAACTCAGTTTACAAACATGGTAGCCAATGTGAAGATCCTGCATGTCACTGAATATATCTATGCCTTCCAAAACAGATGATAACTACAGGATGGATTTGGGGTTCAGTTGGACCCCAGTGAAATGGACTTAAGCCAAGAATCCATTTAGCCCTCGACCTCTGTAAGTTCTTACTATTAGCAATGGATCTTGGTGGAAGTTCAGCAGATAGGAACACAGACAACATAAATCACAAATTCTAGCTGTTGCCTTTTTACTAATAGACACTCAGGTAAATGTCTACAGGTACCTTTAGGAAGAGGTTTGAAGAGATATGCTCAGATACCACAGAAGGCTGTGATATAAGTTCTTCCTCCATTAAACTGGCTTCCTATCAGTTAAGGAGCACCAGTTTTGTGAATTGACTTAGGCTAGTATCTTAGTTCAGTCTGCTATAACAGCACACCCAAGACTGGGTGGCTTAAACAATTGACATTCATTTCTCCTAGTCCTGGAAGCCAGAAAATCCAAAGTCAAGATGTCAGCAGATTCTATGTCTGGCGAAGGCCTACTTCCTGGTGTGCAAGTGGCTGTCTTCTCCTTGTGTCCTCACAGAAGAGAGAGAGAGGATTTCATGTCTTTTTCTCTCTTTTTTTTTTTTAATGGAACTGATTCTGTCACGAGGGTTCCACTTTCATGAACTAACTACCTCTCAAAGACCCGCCTCCAAATACTATGTAATTGAGAATTATGGTTTCAACATATGAATGTTGGGGTGACACAAACACCCAGTTCATGAATCTTCACTACTGC